>NC_133535.1:156183595-156490040 GCF_048544455.1 Silene latifolia
TCCTCGTTTCATCTCCAACTTCCATCTAATTAACATTCTCTCTCCCGCATTTCCTCTATGCAGGCCATCGATACACATGCACACTAACTCCATTACTACACCTCCATATTCAGAAAGGTAAGCTTTAATTCCAACTTCTATTTCCATTTTTCATGAATTATCTACAAAATTAGGTTTTACTAAACAATTGGAATTCGAAAAATTAGGGTTTAGTAATTGATTTTGAGATCGTATTTTGTCAAACAATTTTTTGATTTTGATGGTAGATAATGCATATATATTACCCATTTGCATATGTGCTATGTCGTCTATGAAACTATCTGATTTATTCAGCGACAATGGTTCATAAAATGTGAGAGTGATCACTCGGGTGGTCTTGTGGGTGTGTGGTGACGGCAATGTGGGCAGTAGGTGGCTGTGCGTGGTGATGGTCGTGGGAGTGAGCGGAGGCGGTGGTGGACTAGTCATGTGTGGTGATGGGTCATGGGTTTGATGGTAATGGTATGTGGATACATAGAATAGTACTTCTAGATACACTTATATATTACTCTGGATACATGTATATATTACTAATGAAATAGCCATGTCCTATTCAAAAGGCATGACATCCTGATATGAGATTGTTGTATATCGTCTTTGGTCATCGGAGTATTCAAATGGTGGTGGTTGCATATTTATGATTTTTCAGGTGGGTTGAATGTTGGTGTTCTTTGGATGGTCATGCGGTGGTCCAAGCCACTGCCTCTCGATCTTTGGGCGCTCGGCGGGTCGAAGGACTGTACGAGAGGTGCCGACTAGAGGAGTGCAGAGGGGTGCGAGCTCGTAGATGGAGGTGGTGTTGCGTATCTGTGGAAACTTTGGAAACTTCGATTAATCAGTTGTACTTGAATGATGGGTATCCTGATTTTTAAGTGGTGGAATTTTGATTAATTTTTTGTTTAATATGTGTATGCAGGGTGCCAGTGGATCCATTGGAGTGGCAGATTTCACATGATTCAGCAAACAATTTTTTTTGCGTGCTTGGCAAACACGGTTGGAGTTGCCGAATCTGTTCTCCGAGTTGCTGCAACTGGCCATGACAAGAAGCTCTTTATACAGGTAACAGACTTGTCTTTAATGTGAAGTTTTTTTAACCAGCTTTTGAGTAGTTGTGTTGTGTCGTTTGTGGAACTCATTTTTCTTTGCATTGCCTGTTTCAATTGGATTTTATTCCAAAGTCGTGTTTTTTTCAAAGCGAGTTGTGTATCTAGGGTATTCATATGTGTATCTGAAGGGATATGATTATTTTCAGATACACAAATCGAGTTGTGTATCTAGGGTACTCATATGTGTATCTGGAGAGTCTAACACTTGCATATGTACTAGTATTGGACACCATTATCCGACTTTGAGTAACATAGGTGTATTGCCAAAACTATGGAATTTCAGTCTATTCTTCGAGTGCTGTCACAGAAATAATTCTGGTTTACCTTGTCTTGCAGTAATTATTTATGTTTTTGGTCGATCAAGTCTGAGGGAATATATCTTATTGTTTGTTAAAAGTGAATCACCTCACAATGACTGATGCGTAGAGAGTAAATCCTCCGTTCTTATATATTCATTTGATATTTATAACGCAATGTATTACGGATTTACGGAGTATTTTTTTAATATTGAATTTGTTCTGCAGGCTTTGAAGTGTCTCAAAGAGTTGGTCATTTCCCTAGTTGATGCATGCGGCATTTGGAATTAATATAAAATATTTCAAATCTGGGCAGACTTATTCTAACAGGTATCAACCACCATTAGTTTATAACAAGTGTAGATTTTGAATGGCAATTATTCCCTCAATCTCATATGTTCTCCCTGTCAACACCAACAAGAACCCATGTCTCCTAATAAGTCAACAACTAATCAAATCAACTTTTAAAGTTTTATGCGCTATGTTAGGCATACCATGAATTATTATCGGGATACATGGGCTCAAGGAGAGTTGATAGAATAAAGTCTTATGATGTTTAACCTAGAGATAGAAAGAGAAACAGCCGTCATCTCTAGGGCATAATCTTATCGAATTTCTGGTTTACAATGACTAGGAAATCAATTCAATCAGCAACTAATAAACATCATAGCACGGCCAATAAGTTTGATGTGTTGAACCCTTTAAGATCTGAGAAATTGAAGGCTATTGGCAAACCAGATGTTGAGGAGGGGCAAAAACATAAGAGCATTCATGAAATCCAAGGTATCCCGGCCTATGATCTGGAGGAGGTACTCGTTGAGGATGTGACTGAGGAAGAAGCACTTGACAATGAAGTGTTAGAAGATGAAATATGGTATCAAAGACATGGTAAGAAAATTATGCAGATTATTGAAGAAGAACAAGATGACTTACTTCAATTGTCAGATGATGATGTCCAAGGAGAATTGGAGTATTGGCAACAAGCGGTATGGTTTCATTGTAGGGGCTAATCCACCATGGCAAGTGTTGGAAGGTTTCTGAAACGAATCGAGTAAGTATACGTGACAAAATATCCTTTCTTCCAAATGGTATATTTCTAGCTAGGTTTAATACGAGAGGAAATGAAACAAGTCGTCTCTCAAGTGGATATTTTCTATTTGATAATAAACCCCTTATTATTAAACCATGGTCACCGATGTGGAATTGACCAAGGACGAGGTAAAAAAGTCCCGGCTGGGTAAGATTGCAGAACTTACCCTTAAAATTTTGGGGCAATAGTTTGCCAAAAATTGCTAACCTGATTGGGAAGTACCTCAAAAGTGATACTGCTACCACTGAAAAAACAAGATTGGGATTTGCAAGGGTTATGGTTGAGTTAACATTAGGTCAAAAATTTCCAAGTAAAGTCAAATTTCTTGATGAAAAACAACAGTTATGTGAAATTGTTGTAGAATATGAATGGAAACCTACTGTGTGCTCTAAATGTAGTCAGATTGGACATGAACAACAAAATTGCAGGAAGAATAAAAATAGGAAAGTTCAGACTACAGCAAAGGTATGGCGACCTGTTCAGAAAACTGGTACTCTGTCAAAGCCTGTCATTCAGCAGCCTGCACAAGTTAAAAAAGATGTTACTTTAACTAAGGGAGACTCTACTGGGACAGTGACTTGCCCTGAGAATGTGGAGCTTACGAGAATGTGACTTGCCCGAGAATGTGATTCTTACGAGAATGTAACTAGCCCAAAACTCCTCGGACCAGGACAGTGATGCCAGTGACAGGAGCAACATCACCTGTCATAAAACTAAGAGTTACTAAGCAAGGTAAGGACAATAATTGCAGGAATACTCAGACATCCCCTATGCATATGGAGAATCTCTCTGGCTCTCCAAAACAAGGGATTGGTATAGATGGTAATGCTCCTCCTCACCTTGATCCATGATGAATCTTGGATTTTGGAATGTGAGGGGGATGAATAGGGAAAAGAAGCAGTTGGATGTACATAATTTTTTACAGTCTAATAATGCTGGTCTATTTGGTCTCATTGAGACTAAAATTAAACCAGGGAGATTGAATAATGTTATGAATAATGTTTTTAAGGAATGGAGTATCTCTACTAACTCAGCCTATCATAGTGGAGGTAGGATATGGATTGTGTGGAAACCAAATAATTTTGATGTGCAATTCTTGGAATACAATGCACAATACATTCATATGCATATCACTGAGAAGGGATCACAGTTGCAATTTTATCACACTATAGTCTATGCTTTTAATGGGATTTCTGAAAGGGAATCACTGTGGTCAGACTTGAAAAGAATAGCAAGATATAGTCATGGGCCTTGGGCAGTTGGAGGTGATTTCAATTGTGTGTTGTCTGCTAATGAAAGACTAGGGGGTAAAGTTTCTACTTCTGAGTCAGAACCATTCCAAGACTGCCTGGATAGCTGTAGCCTTATGGATAACCAGGCTCTAGGGGCTTACTATACCTGGAATAATAAGCAACCTCCTGAAACCAGGGTATACAGTAGGCTTGACAAGTTTGTGGTCAATCAAGATTGGATGCAGGCCTTTCCTAATATGGTTGCCAATTTTTTACCTGAAGGACACTTTGATCACACTCCCTGTTTGGTAAGCATGAATAATAAGAGCACTACCAAGTCCAGACCTTTCAAATATTTTAACATGTGGAGCTTGGCTCCAGGATTTAAGGACTGTGTACTTAATGGTTGGAATCAGAGAATTGAAGGAACCAAAATGTTCAGGATTGTCAAAAAGTTGAAAGCTTTAAAATTGAATCTTAAAACTCTCAACAATACTCAATTCTCTGATATTGAGAACAAGGCTGATTTGTCCCAGACTCAACTCCTTAACCTGCAGCAAAAGCTAGTGGCTGATCCAGGTAACAAAGACTTGATGAAACAGGAGTATGAATTGCTACAAAGTTCCAAGATTCTTAATCAGGCTAAGTGGGATTTTCTCAGGCAGAAATCTAAAGCACATTGGCTTCAGGAAGGGGATTGTAATACGGCTTACTTTCATGGGGTGATTAAAGCAAGAAGGAATAAGAATTCTATTTTTCAAATTAAAGATCATAAGGATATCCTATGCAATGATGAACCTGGAATTCAAGAGGCCTTTCTCAAGTACTACAAAATGCTCTTGGGTTCTACTGGACATACTACTAGAATTAGTTCTGAAATTGTACAGCAAGGGAGAACTTGTACTGATCAGCACTGCTTGACTCTCATGGAACCAGTCACCAAGGAGGAAATAAAAGAAGTGATGTTTTCTATCCCTAATGATAAAGCTCCTGGGCCTGATGGATACTCAAGTAAGTTTTTTAAAGACTCTTGGGAAATCATAGGAGATGACATATGTGATGCAATTCTTGATTTCTTCAATTCAGGTTCTTTATTGAAACAACTGAATGCTACTACTATCACACTTCTTCCTAAAGTGGATAGGCCTACTTCAGTCCTACAATTTAGACTCATTGCCTGTTGTAATGTAATTTACAAATGCATCTCTAAACTGATTTGTAAAAGGTTAGCTAGGGTCTTGCCTGAGGTAATTGCTCCTAATCAAGGGGGTTTTATACAAGGGAGAAGCATAATGGAAAACATTCTTATCTCAAAGATATAATCGGGCTCTATAGTAGAGGGGCGATATCACCAAGATGCTTGTTCAAGATTGATCTACAAAAGGCATATGACACTATAGAATGGAGCTTTTTGGAACAGATGCTTATAGCTATCAATATGCCCACTCAATTTAGAGAATGGATTATGCAATGTGTCACTACTGCAAGTTACTCTCTAAATCTCAATGGGAACATGTTTGGTTTCTTTAAAGGTCAAAGGGGTCCGAGGCGGGAGATCCACTTTCTCCACTTCTCTTTACTATTTGCATGGACTATCTCTCAAGACTTCTTGCTCACACCACAGACAGATATGATTTCAGATATCATCCTCTTTGCAAACCATTAAAACTTACTCATCTTATGTTTGCGGATGACCTTCTCTTATTTTGCAAAGGAGATGCCCCTTCCATAATGACTATTCTCAGAACTTTTGCTACTTTCTCTAATTCATCAGGCCTCAAGATGAGTCAGGGCAAGTCAAATGCTTATTTTAATGGAGTGAAGGATCAACTAAAGAATGAGATTCTACAGGTTTCAGGGTTCAGAGAAGGAACTTTGCCTTTCAAATATTTGGGGGTTCCCATCAAGACTACTAGACTAAATGCACATGATTGCAGACCCTTGATTGATAAAATTGTGAACAAAATTAGAGGGTTGGGTACTAGAAAGCTATCTTATGCAGGCAGGCTAGTTCTTGTCAAGGCAGTCCTAAAAACTTTCCACAATTACTGGGCAGCCATGTTTATTCTTCCCACAGGTGTCATCCAAAGGATTGAGGCTATATGTAGAACTTTCCTTTGGGATGGGAGAGTGGACTACATCAGATCTCCTTTGGTCTCATGGGAAAAATGTTGCAAACCCAAACAAGAAGGAGGACTGGGACTTAAAAATGATCTACTATGGAACAAGGTCAGCTTGGTAAGGGGTATGGTGGATCCATGCTAAACCTGACCACCTATGGGTCAAATGGATCAACCATATTTACCTGAAAGGCACAACCTGGCAGAATTATTCTCCCTCCAATGACTCTAGTTGGTATTGGAGAAAAATATGCCAAGTTAAGGTTTTACTAGCAGATGCCTATAATCACGGTGAATGGGTGGATCAGAAAGGTCGAGAATACACTATCAAGAAAGGCTATGAATTCCTCAGAACTAAAGGAGACAAAATAGAGTGGATGAATTTGGTCTGGACTAACTGGTCGATACCTAAAAACAGCATGCTTTCCTGGCTTTACCATCATAATAGCTTAAATACGAAAGAGAAGCTGCATAAATTAGGGATCAGCGAGGATGATACCTGTATCATTTGTGAAAATGGAGTCGAAAATAATGAACATCTCTTCTTCCAATGTGCATATAGCACCGCTATACTGGATATCATCAGCGCCTGGGTTCGGGTTCATCTCCCCTCTCGGGATATACTGACTTGGAGATTGAACATGCGGGGATCCTCTTTGCAACAGGATGTGATCAACGCTATTATCAATGCTACCATGTATCATATTTGGCGACAAAGGAATTTAAGTAAGTTTGAACTTAAATTACTTACCCCGAAAGCTGTAGCTCGTGATATAGTTGAGGAAATCATATCTAGAATGCGAGGAATGAAGTTCACTAAGGCTGGGGACAGGGATCGTCGCTGGCTGGAGTTGTTGACAGGTAGGAAGTGAAATCGAATTGGGGAAGTCTGAGGTTGAAGATGAAGACATGAGGATTTGTTTTGTTGGTCTGAGATTTCTCTATTTCCTTTTGTTGTCCTTTGGGTAATTGTAAGGCTTTGGGCCGTGATCAGTTGGAGGCTAGTCCATTCAGTTTGAGTGGGCTAATCTCTTGTATTTGGAACCGGTTTTTTTTCGTGATTTATATATACTTACATTTCACCAAAAAAAAAAAAAAAAAAATGAATTATTATCGGGTGTGTTGATGGTGGTGGTGGCCAGGTGGGTGGTCGCAGTTGATCTTTAGATCGTGGATACAAAAAATACCAGCCGGGATACACATGGTTTTACTACTGGATACACAAATCGAGTTGTGTATCTAGTAGTAATACCATGTGTATCCGATAATAATACCATGTGTATTTGTTGTATCTGGTATTTTAAGGCGACTCCTATGGTTTATTTCTAGCCCTGTGAATCAAGGTAAGACGTACTCTAGTGAAAGGATTACGAAGAAGATAAAATAAGGTACTTTGGTTACAGGCAGTGCCCTCGGTCGTGATCTCCTTCACTTTGAGGCCACTTCCCAGGTTTTATTCTTTATTCTTTTTTTGTTCATTCCCTACAATTTCAGTCTCCTGTATAGAATTTTAAGTTGAGTAACACAATTGTTTTCATGGAGTCTGAAGTTGTGTAGATAGTGCTCAAGTAGTCACATTTAAAAACATGGAGATATTAATTAGTCACTGTGAAGAATGTTAGATATGTTTAAATCAGTTCAATGACCGTCAATCACAAAATAAAATGAAAACAAAGGACATTTACAGGAATGTGAATGATTTTAATTTGAAATTAGACTGCCAATTGCGGAAACACACTTCTCATTTCTCTTGAAGAACTGGTGAAGGATGGATTGTTGACAGAAGATGAACTTCCTAAGCCTATGTATGCCTCGTTGCTCTGCTCATTTTCGCATCAACCCTACATAAACTATTTTTTCTCTATGTTTGTGTTCTTTCATATAGTCATACTATTTCTTTCCCTCTTTTCTAGTGATGCTGAGAGAGTTAATTTTGCTGTTGTGGCTGACATAAAAGATCAATTGGTTGCAAAGGTTGGAGATCTACATTGTTCTTTATTGACGAGAGTGAAGTTTGCTCAATTGAATGGCTAAGTGGGTTTTTCCCCAAGTTAGAAACTTATAAAACTTGCAAGATTTAACCAACACCACAATTTTAATTATGTATTAGTATGAATCAAAATTTAAATTTTGTAGTCATGTCCTTTGAGTTATGGTGACCAATAACTTATAAGGTGGCCAGTGGCCATTATTCAAAATTATTGCCTATATCATGATTCAGAACCTTTTCCTCTTGAAAGTGAAAGGAAAGTTGGTCGCAGGACTTTATTTTAGGATCTTATGCAACAACTGTCATTACACATATCCTTGACCCTCTTGACTGCGCCTGCTGTGTACCTGACATCCAGTGCAGATTCAGCTACCGGGTTTCTTTTGGTCCGATTTTTCACTGGTTTTTCTTTGGCCATGTTTGTTTCGACTCAGTTCTTGATGAGCTCCATGTTTTCACCTCCTGTAGTAGGTCCCGCCAATGGGGTCTCAGATAACTGGCAAAAATCCCTTTTTTTTGTATCAGTAAAGAGTGTCACAACGACAATTTTGATGCTAACGTGTTCCGTACTTCTCAGGTGGATGGGGAAACCTTGGAGGAGGTGCAACTCATAATTCCATTCGTATACAATCTCATGTAAAGATTGGTGTCAAGAGCTTTACTGCTTGGAGGATTGCATTCTTCATACCTGCCCTTTTCCAGACAGTTTCGGCTTTTGCAGTGATGATTTTCGGGCAAGACATGCCTGACGGAAACTACCAGCAGCTGCACAAGTCAGGTGAGAAGCACAAGGATGATTTCACCAAGGTTATAAAACACGGAGTAGCGAATTACGGGGTTGGATCACGACTTTATGCTGTGGGTACTGCTTTTGGAGTGGAACCGACAAAGGACTACATTATCGCGCGATTTCTACGACAAAGTTTGATCTCGAACCCGCACAAAGGCAGGAGTTATTGCAGCAAGTTTCGGCCAGGCCTGGTGGATGATACACGGGTCAGATTGAACCCACATCCAACAACAGCGAAACATTTTCAGTCTCAACCAATACAACATTAAGCAAAGTGAACGGGCATACAGTCTGCAAAATTTGTGTATATGATACACGGGTCTCCTCTATTTGGATTCCATGATAGCTGTGAGCTAGTGTGACAACATGTATATTACCTTATGACATGTATATAAATACCGTTGTACACCTAAATTAATGAATACCTTGTCATTTCTATTACCCTTTTGCAGACTTAGCTTACATTTCTCTCTCTACCTAATTCCTTCTGCCATAGCTAATTGCAAGTTATTTCGATTTTGGTTAAAAGGGCTTTTACAATGGTGAAATAGTAGGATTGCAAATCACGGAATGCTTTCGCAAATAGTGATTTTGTAATCGGTTGTTTTTCGAGTATTTAATCAAATATATAAATCTTAATCCTCCCATTTCTCCTGTTGTTGTTATCTAATTGATTTTATAAGTGTTGAGATGTCTAATGTTTAGTTTGGAGTTGTTGATTGAAGATCCATTAGACAATTTATGTAACAGTAATAACCAGTAGGTATCTTGAATTTTGATCTGTCATGGACTCATGGTTCAATATAAAGAAGTGTATCTAGTAAGATTAAGACGTGTATCTAGCAATGTAAAGGAGTGTATCTAGAAATATAAAGACGTGTATTTAGCAATGTAAAGGAGTGTATTTAGAAATATAAAGGAGTGTATCTAGTAAGATAAAGACGTGTATCTAGCAATGTAAAGGTGTGTATCTAGTAATATAAATGAGTGTATCTAGCAAAGTAAATGAGTGTGTCTAGTAAAATAAAGACGTGTATCTAGCAATGTAAAGGTGTGTATCTAGTAATATAAATGAGTGTATCTAGCAAAGTAAATGAGTGTATCTAGTAAAATAAAGACGTGTATCTAGCAATGTAAAGGTGTGTATCTAGTAATATAAATGAGTGTATTTAGAAAAGTAAATGAGTGTATCTAACTTGCGAGAGATGTGTATCTAAGATGGCAAATGAGTATATCTAGCAAGGCAAATGAGTGTATCTAGCAAGGTAAATAAGTGTTTCTAGCAATATAAAGATTTGTATCTAACAATCTAAAGGAGAAAATAAATATAACTATAAAATATTTTAGCATGAAATTGGATTAGGCGGCTCCGCAAACGGGTATTTTGGAGAAACGTACCTTGTAGCCATTTATAGCCAGGCCCAACAACTATATTTTGACAATAAAAATATATGGAGAAAATTAAAAATATTTTGTCGATAGATCACAATTCTGAATCACGACTTCCCCTTTATTCACAATTCTGTCACAATTTCCGTCTACTGTACGTCTGTACCCTGAAAAATTTAATGGCACTTAATCAATCTTTGAAGCTAATTCAAGTTTAGATTATTTTATAATTGTTTAACTTTTTGCTTTATTTTTGCATCATGACAACAGGTAACTCTATACTTAGAAAATAGATCAATTATTAAAGCATTCAGAAATTTCCTTTCACTCTTATAAATCTTACAGCTTCACATTGCATTTTCATGTAACATTATCAAAACTACAATGGCTTCATGGGTGAAAGACATCGAAATTTCCCAATTAACAATCCCCTTAACCATCACTCGAAAAGAGGTGGTGAATCCAAAGTCCGATCCTCACAACCATGGTGACACCCTCTATCTCTCTAACTTAGACGATGTGATTGGTTGTTCAGTCCTTACACCAACCGTCTATTTCTATCACTCGGACCGTTCATCGATCACCCGAGTTGTTGATTCTCGAACAACCACCACTGCCAACAATAGTTCAACCCACGACCATTTTTGCCTCGGTCGACGCGCCTCACCACCACCATAGATCTCATTTTTTAAGAAAAAATGTGATGGAAATCACAGATTTATGAAAAACAAAGATGACTTGCAAAAAATTAACCCCATTAATGATTGCCGGTGGTGTCGCCTGCGTCGGAGATGTGCTAAACTGGTGATTGTTGATTTTCTGACAGAAAACCAAAGAAAAAGAGGCACGTGTGTGAGTTCGTCGGCGTTATGGGTGTACCGGTGTTGATGGTCGGAGTCGGAGGTCTGCCGGCGTTGGAGAATGACGTTGCAGGTGGAAGAAAAGAAGATAAGAAGAGGGAAGTTGGAGTCACTACTCAGAGAAATGTGATATGTGTTGGATTAGTGAGAGGTCATTGTCCTCATCTGACTATTTCAAAGTTGGTTCGTAAGTTCGCACCGAACTTTAGGTTCGCACAGGATCCTATTTCTATATATATATATATATAGGGGCGGCGGAGTCAGGTGCGAACTAAAGTATGGTACGAACTGTACGAACTAAGTTGAAAAACTCAAATCACAGATTAATCACAGATTATCCAATCACGTTATATGTTATTGACCATATTTTCACTTCCTTTTCACACTCAACTATCCCACTGGACCCACATCCCTCTTTCTCTTTCACCATACCCACACCTTATAACCTCGGCGCCGGCGCCGGCGCCAAACCCAGCCGACAACATCACTGATGAAGCCTTTACAATTCCGCGACTTGTACCTCACACTCCTTTCTCCCTCTTCTCCCCGTTTTTTACTCCGTCTCCTGCGAAAGTATGACCTCATCCTCGAATAAAATCTGCGACGTCACCATCGGTCATCAATTTCTCTTTCTCTTTATCATCTCCACTCCGACCTATCAATTTCCGACGACATCCCGTGTTTGAGACCGTTAAATTCGCCGACGATTCCTATTCTACTCCCCTTATTGATTTTCGAGGGTTTGAAGCGATTCGTTGTTGTTTACGTGGTCAGCTGTTGCTGGTGGATAAAGGTCGGGATTCGTGGTGTTTGGCCTTGGGTATCCATGATCTGCTGTGGTGGTGGCTCGGGTGATTTCGAGTGTGCGGGGAGTGGTGGTCATGAGTCAGTAGGGTAGTCTTGTGGGTTTGTGGTGACGACAATGTGGGCAGTAAATGGCTGTGTGTGGTGGTGGTCGAGGGAGTGAGTGGAGGCGGTGGTGGACTATTCAAGTGTGGTGAGGGGTCATGGGTTCGAAGGTGATGGTACGTGGATACATAGAATAGGACTTCTAGATACACTTCTACTATCGAGTAAGTACAGATTTTGTTGTTTAATTAAACTAATGGGTTATTGCTTCTTCCTTTTGTCTAGCAGTCGAGCAAATCGAGGTTTTCGAGATTATGTTGTGTTTTGAGAGGGTTGGATTTGAAGACTTGCTTATTCTTCTTCTTGATTGTCCCGTTGGGCACTTTTGGTGTCTATTTACGTGGCCAGAAGATCACTTATTTTCTCCGACCTTTGTGGGAAAAGCCACCTAGACCTTTCCATACAATCCCACATTATTACAGTGAAAATGTGGCATGGAGAATCTCTGTAAGCTCCATGGATGGAAAGTTCGCGTCTATCCAAGGTGTGTTTTTGATGCTATTTTTTTCAGCAATGAGGTCGACATACTTACTTCAAGATGGCAGGAATTGTACCCTTAAATCACACAGTTTGTCGTGCTTGAATCTAATTCCACGTTTTCCGGGTTGCCTAAGCCTCTGGTCTTTGCTGCCAATCGTGACAAGTTCAAGTTTATTGAGCCTCAGGCCAGCCTCGCCTCAAGTTTTACTTTTGTAAATGTGATAGATGAAATTAGCAGGAAGAACGTGATATAGAGTTTGTTAGAGTTGAGGTCCATGGCAATTTTATGATATTGACTACTTTTTGTTTTTGTCTAGGTTATTTTGTGCTAGTAGTTGCTTGTTTTATACACTCTGTTTTAAGTATTTGTAGAGCAACTCATGGGAAACTTCATTTTTAGTACTAGCTATTGCAGCAAGCCATTGATTGTCATCATATGGGACTTGTTTAATTTTATTGTTAATTTGAAATCTTGAAATTGGATGTCACCGCTTGCTCTCGGTAATTGTGTGATAAATGTGGCTACCATGCTTCAGGTATTAATGGTTATATAAACCAACTTTAAACCACAGAAGGGCATATATCATAGTTAAGAAGTGAAAACTACAGTATATAGCTACTTACCCTGCAGATTTCAAACGTATATGAGACTTGATTGAATTGAATAATTAAATAATTGGTTCACTAATCTTGAATTTCAAAAGGCAAAATCATATTACAGTACTTCTGGTCAATGCCAATTTCGGGTCCTAATTTCATTATCATAAAGATAAACATGCGAATCATCCATTCCCATCTGTGCGAATAGTAAGCCGATAATTAATCACTCACATGGGACTCTTACTTTTTTGTGGTATTTTTTGTTACATTTACTTAAGTGAAGGATGAACTAAGAGGCAATATTTTGATAGAATTGAAACTAACAAATAACCACGGTAAAGTATAAGTCATCCACAAAAATGTTAGTTGCTTAATTCAAACAATGAAGGATGCTTTTTTGTTTCGGACTCGGCTCGTTTTATAAAGTATTCAGCAACATATTTTATCTTAAAACATACTAACAAGGTACAAAAATTTAACTAGGAAGTAGGAAGGTAAAAGAGTGTATCTAGCCAGAGAAGTGTATCTAGCTAGTCATAAATGTGTATCTAGCAAAGTAAAGGAGTGTATCTAGCTTAACAGAGATGTGTATCTAACATTGTAAAAGAGTGTATCTAGCAAGGTAAGTGAAGTGTATCTAGCAAGAGATATGAATCTACCATTCTAAATGAGCGTATCTAGCAACTTAGAGGAGTGTATCTAGCTTAACACAGATGTGTATCTAACATTTTAAAAGAGTGTATCTAGCAAGGTAAGTGAAGTGTATCTAGCAAGAGATATGAATCTACCATTCTAAAGGAGCGTATCTAGCAACTTAGAGGAGCGTATCTAGCTAACTAGAGGAGCGTATCTAGCAACTTAGAGGAGCGTATCTAGCTAACTAAAGGAGCGTATCTAGCAACTTAGAGGAGCGTATCTAGCTAACTAGTGGTATGTATCCAGCAGCTTAGAGAAACGTATCTAGCTAATAAGAGAAATGTATCTAGCAACTTGAAGGAGTGTATCTGGCATGTTAAAGACTTGTATCTAACAACTTAATGGGTCAAACAAGGGGGATGGGTATCCTAAATTTAGAACGGAAAGGGGTTTATGGTTAAAACTGAATATAATCGTGTCACACAAATTTCACACTTTATCACATGGCGCAAACGTACAATTAGTTTAAGCATGTTAAGACGGTTTCTCTTAGTCTACGTAATAGTTTTTCTGTTTTTCAAATTATGTAAGGATTTTTAAAAATGCGAAAACTTCAAGAAATGGAAGGAGTATAATCTTGTTTAGTTGCAAACTTAAGAACAATAACTCAAAGTAGTGACAGGATGCTTTTACAGTTGCTAAATAATTTTGGAACAAACTTAGACCACCAAATATGATTTATGAACAAATACAACTCCTAAAATAACATATGCTTCTTGCAGTATCGTTTTTGTGACCAAAGATCGCAAGCACGCGCCATCAGCCCATTCTTGCTGGCAAAATTGTCGACAGTCACATTTGTCTCCTCACATACACATACACCACGCATCCGCCTTCTCATCACCCAACTCCGGAATGTCGTCCCTGCCATCACCCCCACACTGGTTAACATATCTTTGACCAAGGATATTTTACGACTCAAATTAGAATCATCGCTAGCACACAATATTATCAGCATAAATACATAAATTAGCATCATCCTCATCATCAATTAGGCTGTAAGGTTAATTATGGAACCAGAACTAAAAAAACCAGGAAAAAGACAAATAGAAGAAAGCAAGTAATGAATTTGAAATCAGATGGAAACACTTGTGATTTGGAACTGGGGCTTTGTACCAAGAATGCAAAACCTGGTCAAAAATCAATGCCAGCACAACTAGCACTAATTTCATTCTATATCATGAGCCAAAGAATTCGACGACGCTCCGTCATCGATCATCTTGTCCCCATTCAGGAGCTCGGATGACAGCACAACTAGCACTAATTTCATTCCAATCAGATGAATCGTGTTGATTTGATTTTCTCTGGCAAGAAATAATGGATGAGTGGAAGAAAACAGCTAAGAAATAAATGAATTGAAGAAAATCAATTAGGAAAAGATGATCTAGGATTCACATTACAAAATTGAACAGCATCGTCGGCTCTGGTAGAGCGGCGTCATGGTGGGACATTCATCGGCTTTGGGCTGGTCGGGAAATGCACCGTCGTCAATAATGTGGACCAAAAACAGTTGGCTCCGTTGATGGTGGTGGTGTGTGATGATGGAAAATAGTATTAAATGGGAGTATAAGTTGTGTTGTTCGAGTCGGGGAGAGAATTCGTCGTCAATTGGACCGTCGACGAAAGTCCGACAGCCGTCTCCGGCGAGGTGGTGTTGAACCTCCATCATGTGGGGTGGTGGGCTGGTGGGTAATGTTAGGAGGGGGGATTACAGAAGCTTCAATAATGGGGGTTGTGCGATGGAAAGGGAGACGAATGTGAGCCATTGATTAATTTAATCTAAGGGCTGTTATTTAGTTCGCACGGTTCGCACCGAACTTTTAGTTCGCACGAGATCCTATTTCTATATATATATATAGAGAGAGAGAGAGTTTGGATCTTGTGAGTTTGGTTCTTATGGTGAGTTGTGAGTTTAGCCACTAGATTATATTAGAGATGAATGACCAAGATCTAATCTTACCTGTCATATAAAATCACTGTCATTTACTTATTTTCTCTTTTTTCTAGTGCTACTCTTTTTTTTTTTTATCTCCTTTTTTTTTTACCTCGTGTTATTATGCTTTTTTTTTACAACTTTGATTTTTTTTCCTCTTATATTTTTCTCTAATTTTCTCATTATGTTACCTTTTTTTCTTTTTCTTTTTGTACCAATTTTTTTTTACTTGAACTTTTTTTACTCTTATTTTTTACCTCGTGTTATTATGCTGTTATTGTGCTTTTTTTACTTTGATTTTTTTACGACTTTGATTTTTTTTCTCTTTTTTTTACCACATGTTATTGTTATTCCGCTGTTATTGTGATGTTATTCTACTGTTACTTTGATTTTTTTTTACGACATGCAAATCAAGCAAACCCACTAAGAGAAACCTCCATTATCATTATGTAATCATTACACAATTATCACAACATAAATGAACAACCATAAACCCACGCATAACAAAAAGCCAACCAAAATAGACACTGTGAAGCATTCGGCATTCGACATGTGCATAATCCATCCTGTTTGCACGTAAATCCGACTGTTTGTTACCGGATAAGAGCCAGTTCGTTGTATATCGTACTCTTTTTAGTCACTGTGAAGGGCGTGGTTGTTTTCATCGCTATTTTTCCTTATTTCTCATCTGTCCTTCGTCATAAATCGCATATAAATTAAACCCCTGTTTCGACTCTAAAAAGAATAGATCGCTTTGACCCATAAAAAACGAGTTAATAAGTTTGATCAATTTTTGGCTAAAACACCCATTCAATTTAATCGTGTCACTTTCAAAGATCAAACCCATTCAATCAATACTATATATTAAATCCAGAAACCAAGGGACTTCAATGTAATTAAGAAAGTTATACAAATTAATTATACTATATAGTTTTAAATCACTAGCACCGTGTAATGGACCCGATTAAGGGATCTCAATGCAAATATTATATAGATTGGGTTAAAATTAAATTATATAGAAGCTTGGTAATTTTCCTAAACATTTGTAAGAGACTAAAACATGGTCAATTTCCTTAAAATAAAATAATTAATTAAGATGTCAATTTCAAGGAGACTAAAAGAAAGAATATGTTTGGTAATTTTCCTAAATATTTATAGAAGACTAGAAGATGGTCAATTTCCTTAAAATAAAATAATTAATTAGTATAAGCATGCACACTTATGGTATTAATTATTATCATCATAAAATTATATATTAAATTTAAAATCTACGCAATTTTATTAAATTTTATAGTTTATTAGATGTATAGAGATGTTAATTATTTAACATACAAAAATATAATATAAGTAGGTTATAAATAATTAAAGTTAATTCCATAATATATAATATTGCATAATTCTTTCGATTTGATTTAATGCATATATGTAATATATTTATATAAATACATAATTCTCTTAAAATTGCATGCCTAAGTAGTAACATTGGATATAGTTATATGATAGTAATCACTCATTTGAATAGTAAAATTAACAACATTATCAGCGAGATTATATTAGTGAAAGTGGTAGAAACAACAACGGAAGTTGTGAAATAATCAATATTAATGCGGCAATAGTGAAAGTAACAATAATTACGGCGGGAGTAGTGAAATTATCAATATTAATGCGACAGTAGTGACAGTAACAATAATTACGGCGGGAGTAGTGAAAGTAACAATGATTACGGACACATAGTGAAATGTTATTACTATTGTTTCATTTATAAGAGTAAAATATTAATAGCGGGAGTAGTGAATTAGTCTCAAATTTTATTTCATTGTAATTTAGGATATGTCATAGAAAAATATATTAATGATAAATTTATGGGTTATGCAACTTTAATAATTTTATTTAATGAAAAAAAAAATTAATGGTAAGTAGAGGTAGCCCGGGCGAAGCCGGGCACCAATACTAGTTAATTCTAATTTGATATCACTATTAAAATACCTTTGACAAATGGATTAGGTCAATTAGTGATGAGACGGTTTTAGTATGTATTAAGAGGGTCGAATTAGTGAAATTCAAGTGATAAAGGCGGTCCTTAATGAATTATAATGGTACAATGCTTTAAGTTGTAACGTTGGCGGAACTTGGATCCAAATATTTTTTTTTTTTGGTACGACTTGGATCCAAATATTGAGAATACATTTTTACTCCCTCCCTACCCGATCAATGGTAATATGGTAAAAAAAATGGGCTTTGATTTTTTTTACTTTTATTTTTTTACCTCGTGTTATTATGCTGTTATTGTGCTTTTACTTTGATTTTTTTACGAATTTGATTTTTTTTCTCTTTTTTTTACCACATGTTATTGTTATTCCGCTGTTATTGTGATGTTATTCTGCTGTTACTTTGATTTTTTTTACGACTTTGATTTTTTTTTCTTTTTTTACCACGTGTTATTGTGATGTTATTCTACTGTTATTCTGCTGTTATTGTGATGTTATTCCGGTGTCACTTTGATTATTTTACTACTTTGATTTTTTTACTTTATTTTTTACCGCATGTTATTGTGCTGTTATTCTGGTGTTATTGTGATGTTATTCCGGTGCCATTTGATTTTTTTTTCTTTTTTTTACCCGTGTTATTATGCTGTTATTCTGCTGTTATTGTGATGTTATTCCGGTGTCACTTTGATTTTTTTTACTACTTTGATTTTTTTTTACTTGTTTTTTTACCACGTGTTATTGTGTTGTTATTCTGGTGGTATTGTTATTCTGGTATTATTGCGATGTTATTCCGGTGTTACTTTGATTTTTTTTTACTACTTTTTTTTATCACTTGTTATTTCGTTGTTATTCTGTTGCTATTGTGTTATTACTTTGGTGTTATTATGGTGTTATTCCGATTAGCCTCACTTTCACATATATAAAATGACTCGCAGTAATTCTCCACCGTATACGTCATAAGGTGGGACATCTACGAGAGACAAAAAAAGGCCTAGAAATAAAAGAGAGAAAAAAAATAGTATCCCATGTATAAAAGAACCAATATTAGTATCCCATGTGAAATTTTCATCAGTAATCTCAATTGCAATGTCGGAACTGGAACTGTCATCATAAGGGACATACACTTTTTGTATGAGATAAGAATGGAGTTCATCGAGTGAAATAAAAGATGCAACTCTTCCCAAAGAGACTTTTGTTTGGACTAGTGAGGAAATTGCATCAAGAAGATTGTAGATTGGCTCTTGGAGAACCCGAAATGTGGCAAGTGCAGACAAGATTTTTTCCGGCATCAAGAGGAACTCGAAAAATTATACAAGAACCAAATGAGACCAAAGCCACAAATGTAGGAGCAACCCCATACACAAAAGTCATTATTGCTGTATTAAACATGTACTTCTTCAACCATAATGTCTCTGTCTTTCTTAGTTTAAGAATCCTCGAGAAAAAGCTCATCTCCCACCCTTGTAATTTAAGAGTTGTCATATTCCGTAAAATTTACTTGGTTATCTTCATTCTATCATCTTTCGCCTCTATCAAGTTTCCTTCAAATCTCAACTGCCATGTACCAAAGGCCGAGTTTGACAACATGACCAACATAGTTGCAGTTAAAGCAAAAAATGATGCAATCCCCAAACTCTTGTATAATACTTATAACCAAGCCTAGCACAATTTGCAAGATAATCAAAAAGGGATTATGGATATAGACACCAAAGTCGTTTATCCTGTCTACATCAACGGCAACATGGTTAATGAACTCCCCACCTTCCTCGCGTTGCTTCGATTGCAACGAAAGTTTATCAAACACATGATTGAAAATTTGGGGGACCAACTGAAACATTAGTGAGTGATCCACAGTTAATGAGATAGTTATCAGATGGATCAAACTGTAAGGAGCATTTTATCAAACACATGATGAGCATTATTCGAAGAAGATTACTCATCATCATCACCATAAATTCAACCTCAAATCAGCAAACTAATGAAAACCAAACCCAACTGAATAAATCATTCAACTGGCAAACTAACCTCAAACCTAATTAAAAAAAACAATGATAGGACGGTAGTAGCAGGATGGAGAAAGATAATTTTGATTGTGGAAATAATATTATGAAATATATGGTGTATATTGTAGATTGGAAAGAATATCATGTAAATAATATAGTTGCTAGTTTTAGGGAGATTAATTAGGAGGAATATCCTGTATATATGTAATTGCTATTGGTATTTTCTAATCAATACAATTCAACGTAAAACCCTAAAGCTTGTTCTCTGCCTCTCATATTCTTTCATGGTATCAGAGCTAGGTAGATAACTAACAAAATTAAAATACTTAATCATCGAAGAGCCATGCCAGGAGACGAAGGCAAGGGCTCGAAAAGCAAGACCATACCCACCACTTCTCCCCTTTACCTTCATCAATCTGACAACACCAACCTTTTCTTAACACAAATCATTTTTAATGGTGACAATTACGATTTGTGGGCACCTGCCGTAAGGAATGGTTTGGATGCAAAGAATAAATTGGGATTTATTGAAGGAAAGGTTAAAAAGCCAATCGTCGATGATGAAGAAAACAATGTTGAAGCAGTGGCTTGGAGACAATGTAACGCCATGTTGAAAGCATGGCTACGGAATGTAATCGATATTAAATTACATCCAAGTATCGCTTTTGAACAAACCGTCTCGGAAGTTTGGGCGGAATTAAAGAGCAGATACTCTGCTGGAAACGCACCAAGGGTGCATCAACTAAAGGGAGATCTGACCGAATTGTCAGTGCTTGAATATTATACAAAATTGAAGACGATTTGGGATGAAATTGCTAACTACAGCAAGGTTCCAAATTGCACCTGTGGAGCGGCAGTAGAAATCGCCAAAGAACGAGAAGAGGAGAAGGTCCATCAATTTTTTATGGGACTCGACAACAAACTGTATGGACATGTCCTTACTAATTTATTGATGGAAGACCCCATCACCACCTTGCCTCGTGCGTATGCCTTGATATTGCGTGAAGAGAGACACTCGAGCATGACCAAGGAAAAGGACGAGAGCAATGAAGCTGCCATGGCAGCGAAATTTTATGGGACTGCAAAGGGAAAAGGCAGTTATCCAAAGAAAGATGAAGAAGAAGAGACTGAACCTCCATATTGCACCCACTGTAAGAAGTACTATCACACGGAAGAGAATTGCTACGACAAACACGGGTATGAGACCGTGAAAGCCAGAGAAAGAGGAAGGGGCAGACGTGGAGGATATGGCAGGGGTCGTGGAAGAGGACGGTCCCAAGGACGAGGACAACAGGACACTTATCAAGCAAATGCAGCGAGCAATCTGTCCAATTCGAAGGAGGGAGAGACGTCCAAGAAGAATTTGTCTTTCACCAATGATGAAATAGAAAGAATTTGGATGTTGTTAAATGCTAGCCCAGAAGGTAGTGAAAGATTGACAGGTATGCATACTAAAATCGATCGCGAATGGTTAATTGATAGCGGTGCCTCGCATCACATGATAGGGAGGCAAAGTTGTCTCACGGATATTTGGATCGATGAACCGTCAAATGTAGGACTGCCAGATGGGCGGAAAATTAAGGCACATGAACATGGCAAAATAATATTGAATGATGATTTTGTGTTAAAGGACGTATTATATGTCCCCACTTTGACATGTGACTTAATTTATGTGCAACAGTTGATTCGAGAAAACAATTGTGTTGTAACATTTTTTCCCGACTATTGTATAATGCAGGATCCGGTTTCGAGGAAGGAGATTGGACGGGGTGAGCATCATGATGGGGTTTACAAATTCAAGTCGAGTAAGGAAGAAGTTGCTGGCAAGGTGAATATGTCGAAGGATGGAGAGCTTTGGCATAAAAGACTTGGACACCCATCAAGGAGTAAATCGCTTTCTTTTTCTGCATTAGTTAATTACAATTTGAATTGGAACTCTAGCCAAATTTGTGATTCGTGTTGTAGGGCTAAACAAACTCGTAATTCGTTTAGCTTGAATAATAAACGGTGTGATGAATTGTTTGGGTTAATTCATGTTGACATTTGGGGAAAATATCCTATTGCCAGCTTATCTCGTGCTCATTATTTCTTGACTATAGTAGACGACCATAGTCGAGGGGTGTGGATTTATTTGATGCAAGACAAGAGTGAGGCGAGCAAGTATATGAAATTTTTTTGCCAAATGGTTAAAACTCAATTCAATAAAATAGTTAAGATTATTCAAAGTGATAACGGAAGTGAGTTTTTATCTGGTGAAATGAAAAATTATTATGAAGAAAATGGGATATTGTTTCAGTCCAGTAATGTTGATACCCCGCAACAAAATGGGAGAGTTGAAAGAAAACATTGTCACATTTTAGAAAAGGCTAGAGCATTACAATTCACGAGCCATTTACCAATTGAGTTTTGGGGGGAGTGTGTTTTAACAGCTGCTTATCTCATAAATCGCACACCGACACCAATACTCAAAAATAAAACCCCATTCGAGATTTTGTATCATAATAAACCCAATTTGACCAATCTAAAAGTCCTTGGTTGCTTGTGCTATGATCATAGTAAAGACAAACCACGGGATAAGTTCGGGGAACGGGGAAAGCGATGTCTATTTTTGGGTTACTCACAAGGAAATAAAGGATGGAAGGTATATGATTTGAACACTCGTCGAGTCTTTGTTTCGCGTGACGTGATATATTTTGAACATGTATTTCCTTACTACAATCCAAACAACTCAAATGACCAACCCAATAATCCCCATGATCGGATGGAGTATGTTGAAGACGATTTGGAGGACGTTGAGATGAGGAATTCCATGGTGAGGAGGAAGTCGAAACAGAAAATTCAAATGAAGGGCACTTAGATTCTGCCGTGCCAACAGAAACAGTACCCCATTCGACACCAATTGAAAACAATGAGCAACTTGGTCGTGGAGCAAGAGAACGAAGAGAGCCATATTAGGCGAAAGACTACGTGTGCAAGTCGACTCGAATTGTAAAACCCATCGTCAATGCTCATCCGGACCAGTTGACTTCCAAGAAATCAGGTACTCGTTATCCCTTAGTTAATTATATTGACACGAATTGTTTTACCAATGCCCATAAAACGTTTCTAACGAAAATTGACAAGGTTCGAGAACCAATTTATTACCATGAAGCAGCAGGAAATGCAAAATGGAGGGAAGCAATGAATAAAGAAATAGAAGCGTTGGAAAACAATGGGACTTGGAAAATTGTGCAATTACCAAGTGGAAAGAAACCTATCGGTTGTAAATGGGTATACAAAGTGAAGTATAAAGTGGATGGGTCAATTGAAAGATACAAAGCGCGATTGGTGGCGCAAGGTTTTACTCAAGTCGAGGGAATTGATTATCACGAGACGTATGCACCGGTGGCGAAAATGACTAGTGTCCGTTGTCTATTAACCGTGGCTTTGGCAAAGAAATGGAGCATTGAGCAGTTGGATGTCAACAATGCCTTCCTACACGGAGATTTGGAAGAAGAAGTATATATGCGGATTCCATAGGGATTTGAACGAAAGGGGGAGAATAGAGTTTGCAAGTTATTAAAATCGATTTACGGGTTAAAACAAGCATCTCGTAATTGGTTTGCAAAACTCAAACAATTCCTAATAAGGTATGGCTTCGTTCAATGCTTGGCCGATTATTCGCTTTTTACATACAACAACGGAGTCACATTCATTGGTCTCCTGGTTTACGTCGACGACATGATCATAGTGAGTAATAACAATGAAGCAAATCGAAATTTTAAATCGACTCTTGACAAGCGTTTTGGTATAAAAGACTTGGGTCGACTTAAATATTTTTTGGGTATTGAAGTAGCACATGGGACGGAAGGTTTGTTTTTGAATCAACGAAAGTATGCACTAGGAATAATAGAAGAGGCAGGGATGGATGGCGCAAAACCCGTGTATACTCCCATGTTCCAGCATCATCAATTGGAACTTGCAAGGAGTGATCTATTGAAAGATGCAATGAAATATCGACGATTAGTCGGAAGATTGGTTTACTTGACAATCACGAGACCAGACCTCGTTTACTCAGTCCATATGTTGTCTCGGTTTGTTAGTGAACCTAGAAAGGAGCATTGGGATGCAGCCTTAAGGGTTGTACGATATGTGAAGATGAACCCAAGCAAGGGGATCACTCTAAGAAGAGGGTCGAGCTTGGAGCTGCGAGGGTATTGCGATTCTGATTATGGTCGATGTCCTTTGACGAGGCGTTCATTGAGTGGTTATTTTGTTTCACTTGGATCGTCACCTGTGTCGTGGAGAGCAAAGAAACAAGCAACGGTCTCAAAGTCTACGGCTGAAGCAGAGTACCGTGCAATGGGAAGTGCAACAAGCGAATTGATTTGGATGAAATCGTTCTTAGCCTCGTTGGGTGTGTTTCATACAAAACCTATGGAATTGTGTTGTGATAATCAGGCAGCAATTTATATTGCAAAGAACCCGGTGTTTCACGATAGGACGAAACACATAGAAATCGATTGTCATTTTGTTAGACAACATCTTGTGGAGAACACGATCAAAATGGTACATGTGCGAAGCAAGGAACAAGTAGCAGACTTGTTTACTAAAGCCTTGGGAGGAGAAGCGTTTCACTATTTACAAGGCAAGTTGGGACTCGGTTTACCCGGAGCTCCAACTTGAGGAGGAGTGTGGAAATAATATTATGAAATATATGGTGTATATTGTAGATTGGAAAGAATATCATGTAAATAATACAGTTGCTAGTTTTAGGGAGATTAAGTAGGAGGAATATCCTGTATATATGTAATTGCTATTGGTATTTTCTAATCAATACAATTCAACGTAAAACCCTAAAGCTTGTTCTCTGCCTCTCATATTCTTTCAAACATTGATGTATTACTTCCAAATTTGTCCTCGGTTATTGATAGGGAAAGTCGATTGGATTTGTCGATCAAAAAAATTAGGTTTTTTTATTTGGGTTTATAGAGAATGTTGAAAAGAGATTTTTTTTCCGGTGGACTTATGTTTTCAGCGAAGGAGTGTTGTACAACTGTCCGTGTTTTGGTTGTTGGGTTATTGATTCAATCTGAGCCATCTGTTTTTTCTCATTCAATGGCTGAGATTTTCCAAACTCACAACTCACCATAAGAACCAAACTCACGAGATCCCGCGCCTATATATATATATATATATATAGAGGCGCGGGATCTCGTGAGTTTGGTTCTTATGGTGAGTTGTGAGTTTGGAAAATCTCAGCCATTGAATGAGAAAAAACAGATGGCTCAGATTGAATCAATAACCCAACAACCAAAACATATTAGGCGAAAGACTACGTGTGCAAGTCGACTCGAATTGTAAAACCCATCGTCAATGCTCATCCGGACCAGTTGACTTCCAAGAAATCAGGTACTCGTTATCCCTTAGTTAATTATATTGACACGAATTGTTTTACCAATGCCCATAAAACGTTTCTAACGAAAATTGACAAGGTTCGAGAACCAATTTATTACCATGAAGCAGCAGGAAATGCAAAATGGAGGGAAGCAATGAATAAAGAAATAGAAGCGTTGGAAAACAATGGGACTTGGAAAATTGTGCAATTACCAAGTGGAAAGAAACCTATCGGTTGTAAATGGGTATACAAAGTGAAGTATAAAGTGGATGGGTCAATTGAAAGATACAAAGCGCGATTGGTGGCGCAAGGTTTTACTCAAGTCGAGGGAATTGATTATCACGAGACGTATGCACCGGTGGCGAAAATGACTAGTGTCCGTTGTCTATTAACCGTGGCTTTGGCAAAGAAATGGAGCATTGAGCAGTTGGATGTCAACAATGCCTTCCTACATGGAGATTTGGAAGAAGAAGTATATATGCGGATTCCACAGGGATTTGAACGAAAGGGGGAGAATAGAGTTTGCAAGTTATTAAAATCGATTTACGGGTTAAAACAAGCATCTCGTAATTGGTTTGCAAAACTCAAACAATTCCTAATAAGGTATGGCTTCGTTCAATGCTTGGCCGATTATTCGCTTTTTACATACAACAACGGAGTCACATTCATTGGTCTCCTGGTTTACGTCGACGACATGATCATAGTGAGTAATAACAATGAAGCAAATCGAAATTTTAAATCGACTCTTGACAAGCGTTTTGGTATAAAAGACTTGGGTCGACTTAAATATTTTTTGGGTATTGAAGTAGCACATGGGACGGAAGGTTTGTTTTTGAATCAACGAAAGTATGCACTAGGAATAATAGAAGAGGCAGGGATGGATGGCGCAAAACCCGTGTATACTCCCATGTTCCAGCATCATCAATTGGAACTTGCAAGGAGTGATCTATTGAAAGATGCAATGAAATATCGACGATTAGTCGGAAGATTGGTTTACTTGACAATCACGAGACCAGACCTCGTTTACTCAGTCCATATGTTGTCTCGGTTTGTTAGTGAACCTAGAAAGGAGCATTGGGATGCAGCCTTAAGGGTTGTACGATATGTGAAGATGAACCCAAGCAAGGGGATCACTCTAAGAAGAGGGTCGAGCTTGGAGCTGCGAGGGTATTGCGATTCTGATTATGGTCGATGTCCTTTGACGAGGCGTTCATTGAGTGGTTATTTTGTTTCACTTGGATCGTCACCTGTGTCGTGGAGAGCAAAGAAACAAGCAACGGTCTCAAAGTCTACGGCTGAAGCAGAGTACCGTGCAATGGGAAGTGCAACAAGCGAATTGATTTGGATGAAATCGTTCTTAGCCTCGTTGGGTGTGTTTCATACAAAACCTATGGAATTGTGTTGTGATAATCGGCAAATTTATATTGCAAAGAACCCGGTGTTTCACGATAGGACGAAACACATAGAAATCGATTGTCATTTTGTTAGACAACATCTTGTGGAGAACACGATCAAAATGGTACATGTGCGAAGCAAGGAACAAGTAGCAGACTTGTTTACTAAAGCCTTGGGAGGAGAAGCGTTTCACTATTTACAAGGCAAGTTGGGACTCGGTTTACCCGGAGCTCCAACTTGAGGAGGAGTGTGGAAATAATATTATGAAATATATGGTGTATATTGTAGATTGGAAAGAATATCATGTAAATAATACAGTTGCTAGTTTTAGGGAGATTAAGTAGGAGGAATATCCTGTATATATGAAATTGGTATTTTTTTTTCTCTTTTTTTTACCACGTGTTATTGTGCTGTTATTCTACTATTATTCTGCTGTTATTGTGATGTTATTCCGGTGTCACTTTGGTATTTTTACTACTTTAATTTTTTTTACTGCTTTGATTTTTTACTCTTTTTTTATTACATGTTATTATGCTGTTATTCTACTATTATTCTGCTGTTATTGTGATGTTATTCCTGTGTCACTTTGATTTTTTTACTACTTAATTTTTTTACCGCGTGTTATTGTGCTGTTATTCTGGTATTATTGTCCTGTTATTCCGGTGCCACTTTGATTTTTTTTACGACTTTGATTTTTTTTTTTCCTTTTTTTTTTACCACGTGTTATTGTGTTGTTATTCTACTGTTATTCTGTTGTTATTGTGATGTTATTCCGGTGTCACTTTGATTTTTTTTTCAAAGACGTGTTCGAATAAAAAATGGAATTTGTGCTTAGCAAGCAATTTTTGTGAATTTTGATTACTGAGTGAATGAAATAAAATCGTTAAGACTATAAATAGCCTCAAGACTACAACCGTTCAAAGCAAGTAAAAAACTCCTAATGACAAAATTAAACTAGCTAATTAGGGCCATTAACTCTAGCAATTGAAGGCCTAATAAAGCAGCAATAAAATACCAAATTGAATGGTAATAAACGACACACTAAAGAGGGGCAATAATCACCCTTTATTGAGTAATTAAAGTGGCACTTAAATGACTTGTAGTAGCCTTGCACTTAGATGAATCCATTCGTAGGTAACCAAGCTTACGAACCGAGACTTCGAACTTGACAATAACGAGACTTGAGTAGTTTTATTCGGATCCTTACCCGTATCATCCAGCTCCTTGAGTATTTCTTACGCAAAGTATCTTAACAGACAGCTCAGCATCCTCCACCAACTCAGCGAGGAATGGGATTGTTTCAGAACTCCTCCTTCAAGTTCTGAACTTACCGCATAATTATTTTCAATCCCAAAAGTCGGGGTCGCACCATTATTTTCTTGTTTGCATCAATTCCTGCAAAAGTGACGATAAGATCAGAAAAGAGTAATGAGGCAAGCACAATCTCATATACGCGGCTGACTTCTATTGGCTAATAATTGTTGATTTGAAACAAATGGTCGGGTTTTTAGTTAAATGGGTGGACTCACATATATGAGACGAGACTTCTATTACGAATTTACCGCATAATTCCCATATATGCTTATCAGATTAGTGGAGAAAATCTTTCCTGAAGGCGTTACCATGGATGTTGCGCATATTCAGGAGACTAATGCAAATAAAGGTTTTAGTGTTAATGCTGATGGCAGTGAAGTTTCTGAGAACAATTTTGCTGTTAGAAATGCAATGTGTGCTAAACCTGCCATTGAAGAAGTTCCATCACAAGATTTGGAGCTAATCAATACTTCGGACAATAATAGTGTGTGTAATGCTGATATCTACAGAGTGTCGGACAAGATTTTGGCATCTGCGGATGCTATGACAGGTCATTCACAGGGAGAGAGCCTACATATTTCTAACTTCGTCTAACTTCCTCTGTCTTCCATAAACACTGCACCAAGTGACGGACCAGAAATTTGATTAAAATCATGGATTTCTCTAATCAATTTCCCTAAATTCATCAATCTTCACCTCAATCAACAAACCCTAATTTCCGATCAATTCCCCCAAATAATCACCAACTCCCACAATTCTCTCTTTTTAACTAAAGAGAGAATCGCCATTGTTGTCGCCATTGTTGTCGAACAGTTCGAGCTCGAACTGTCTGTCGGCGATGTCCCCTGCTTCGCCGTCGTTGTCGGACAGATCGACATCGAGTGTGATTGTCGTTTTCATCGTTGAATTAAAAGTTAATTCCTAACTTATTTTTGTGATTGTCGGAAAGGTACAAGGAGGTGGATGAAGGCGAATATTTCAATGAATTATTGGCTTTGTCTTTGGTTGAGGACGCCATAGCTGAGATGTGGAGTTTTTTGGGGATTTTTTTTGACAGTGAGTTAGGCTTATTGAGGGAGATAAAGTTTCAGGGAAACGTGATTTTTGCTTTGTTTAAGGGTTGAATATCAGCCGTGTATTTGTATTTATCCAATGGTCCAGATTTTCCAAACTCACAACTCACCGTAAGAACCAAACTCACGAGATTCCGCCTCTATATATATATATATATATATATATATATAAACTTGTGTTGTCGCATGCATATATCATACTCATAATAAGCAAATGGAAACAAATATCAAAAGCGGTCAATCAATCAAATATGAAGAATGAAATTAAACGCATGTTTTTTTTTCTCTTATATACAAAGTAGACTAATTTGATCCCAATACAAAGGGGTCGTTTGGTTCGTTAAGGGAATTAAAGTTCCAAGGAAATAAGAGTTCCCATGATTTTGTAAATCACATGAAATGGAAGAATGTTGTTTGGTTGGAATGCGGGAAGTTAATTACACAGGAATTCACACTTACCTGCAGGGGGCCTAGGTAAGAACTTCCCACATCATGGAGGAATTAGAGTTCCTATGGACTTCATTAATGTGATTTAAAAAAAACAAACAACTCTCCCATTTTGCAAATCCCATGAATTGTAATTCATGTGTTTTAGAATGAGTAATCAAACGACCCCAAATTGAATGATCAAGATTAGAATCAAGCTTTATTATTATTATCTTTTAGGAAATCACCAACTCATACTCATACATACGGGTAACATTGGTTTTTTACTCCAATAAGGACTTGTATTAGAAACGTGCTAGAGTTAGAATACAATTGTCAACCGCTTTACAATTTAATTTTTTTTTTCACAAAATATGTAGTTTAAAAAAGTTGGGGACTCTGTAATCGCTCGAAAAAAACTTTCTTTATTAATATAGATAGATAGATAGATATATTGATTAGTCTTGCTGAAGACGGGGTCGGAGCAAGTGACGGGTAATGTCACTCACAAAACGGATAGGGGGACAAGGTGGGCCCCCCCATGTGTTTCCCTCTCTCCTCTATCTGGGTCATTTGTGAGAGAAAATGGTATCCGTCACTCTAAAGTGACGGATACGTGCCGTCTTCAATGAGATTTTGTGTAATACGAAGTATAAGTTTGATTACTGGGTCAGGACTCAGGAAGACTAGTCTACAAAAGTACTGCCCAAGTCTTTATCTATGGACGTGATGTTTGAGTCAAAGTCTTTAGACGTATCTCTCAAGTCGTCGTGGACTTGGGTCTTTTGGTGTTTGTGGAAAACATAAGTTATTGTTTAAGACGGATTGTAGTCATCCGTCTTTTGGTCTTAGCCAATAGAAAGCTTTATTTCTAATATTTTTCATATATTTGCCTTTTATTATATATGGATTTTTCTAACGTGTGTCTTGTCTTAAGGGTACACGTTAATAATCTAAATATGGTAAGATTTGCAAGAGATTCTCACTAATTATGGTAAAAATGAGTTTATACTCAATATTTAATGAGAATCTCTTGAAAATCTTACCACATTTAGATTATTAAAGTGTGTAGACACACGTTAGAAAAACCCTATATTTATAACTTTTAAATTGAGATGAAGCTTCTTATTTACTAGGAAGACATAATAGTCTTCCTAGAAAACCTAAGAATTTTTTTAAACGAAAATGAAGGCATTTCATTATTGCCTTATTGGTATAATTGGTACTCCCTCCTATTCACTATACTAGGTTGAAAGACCGTGCGTTGCAACGGGGTAATTAACTCCATTTTAATTATAAAATGGAAAAAGGTTTTAAATCATTAATGTTTACATCTATGTCCGCCTTTTATATTTAATAATAGTTAAATAAATATTATTTTAAATGAATAAGATTATTAATTTAACAATCTTACACCGTCCCATAAAACTTAAGAAATGTAATTTTTTTTGATAAAATATTTATTTTATCCGCAAAAGGGCTAATGAGCAAAATCCATACCAAGTGCTTGTTTGATAAAAATTAGGGTTTCGAAGTGAAAATAGATTAAGGCATATTGTAATTAAAATCTGTATTTACATTATTTTATAATATTAAAAAATATTATTTAAATTATTGTATTTTAAATTTTTTTTTAATTCTAATTGAAATTAAGCCCTTAAGTTTAATGTGTACTGCTTGTTCAAAAAAATATTATCTAACCCCTTCTTTAATTTAAACCGAAATCTCACCAAAAAATTGTTCAAAATTATTGTATTTTAAATTTTTTTTAATTCTAATTGAAATTAAGCCCTTAAGTTTAATGTGTACTGCTTGTTCAAAAAAATATTATCTAACCCCTTCTTTAATTTAAACCGAAATCTCACCAAAAAATTGTTCAAAAATCATTTATACAATTTTTTAACCATAATATAAAAAATTATTTACAAAGTTAATTTTACATGTATAAATATATAAAATTTGGAAAGTTTTATCTTATAAAATATGCCTTTTAGTGATTTAGTTAAATCCTTACTTCCCATATGAAGTATCGTACTTCTCATATATAGTACCTCATTATTATATTTGACACAAATTATGTGTATAGTTATGAGTATGTATTATACGGTTTTTAAGGTGTGTTCCAACTTCCAAAGGCACATGTAAAAAAAACAATACACTCCCTCTTATTAATATTGACCATTCATTAGAGTCCAACTACATTTTACCCGATCGTAGGTGAATAATTTTAATACGTTGGATAAATCTTAATCTAGTGGGTAACACGAAACACGTTTACAATAGGTCATAGTATCATTAGAGTCCAAGAACTTCTTCGACGTATGAAATGGAATGCGTTTGTTGTGAAGGCATACATCACATATTCACAGATTGCCGCGTGAAATTGGAAGTGTGCGGCTAGAGCAATGTCGTTATGTATGTATTTACGAGTTAATAGTAATTTTCTTCCGCTTTCCTTTTTGCACAAAAAAAAAGTTTGGATTACACAAACATACTACCTAACATGCAATTGAATGGACCACAAAAATCAACCAAAAAAAGAAAATAGGGAAGAAAACCCGAATAATCCGAATAGGAAATCAGTAAAAAAATAGAGAATAAGGAGTATAATATTTGATTTATATTTATATTCGCATATAGAATGGAAAATAACCTTGTAATGGTCTTATTACACTATTTCACCTGTAGACGTAAATAATTAACTTTAATGATGTAGTTTCTCATATTGGGCGCCTTAATTGCACAATTGTATCATGTGAATTGAATTTGATGTTTTTTTATATAAAAGAACAAATGATTTGTAAATTTTGGTTATAGACAAACCATTGAAAGAATCAATTGGTAAAAACCTGAAAAGAAAATAATATGAAATAGAATTTGGCATGGCCATTAGTCGTTTACTCGAGAGAAGAAAAAACGTCTTGGTATAGAGTGTCTATAATGGAAAAAACTGATTTGAAATTCACTTTATTCTCAAACTTACATCAATAAAACTTAAAGAACTCAATATCACCGATCACCAATTCACCATTGACCCAACTTATAAGGATCATTTATATTAACTTTTTTTTCTTATTTATTTGTTTGTCTTTTTTCTTACTTGTGAGAGATATTTTAATCAAAAGCAAATAAATGATTGGAACAAAAAGTGTACCACTTTTGTGTATATAAGGTGAATTCTCAACGTTTCGAATCCTACAAAAGTGAACAATATATATTAGTAACAAATTGATAAATCATCACTTGTTTAAAGTTATGTTATAAATCTGTGTAGTAAAAAGAAATATAACGATAGGAAACAATTAAACAAACAAAAAGTTACCTATTCATATGAAACATGCATGCTCATAATGACTGCACGCAAGTTTGTTGACTTCACAAATTGATTTCGTAAGGCCTACGTGTAGTAAAAGACATGAGACAAGTAGACAACCAAGATTAGAGCTTTCATAAATGGTCAAACAAAGAACAAAAACATGCAAATTATCACAATACTCCCTCCATTCAACTCCACTTTGCAACTATGCTTTTTGCGCGGATATTAAGAAACGGATTTAAAAAACTATTAAAAGTACATAGGGAAAGGGAATGGTGGGGTTAAAGATATTAAAAAAATATAAAGGTGAGTTTTATGGTGGATTTGTGTGGGGTATGAATGACATTTTGTGTAAATATAGATTTTCAATAAGGATAGAAAGGTCTTTTACATGTCCAAATAAGGAAACCTGTAAAGTGGAGTTGAATGGACGGAAATAGAATACTTGTAAAGTGGAGTTGAATGGAGGGAGTATAACGCATGGACGATCGTGTATATAATATTGGGGGAAGGGGGAGGTAGAGTAGATGCAATAACAATGTTAATAGTTTTCCTATTTATAGTTAAATAACTAGATTTAATGCCCGTGCGATGCACGGGCCTATTAGTAATGTTCTATTTTATATAGTTTAGTAATGATAAAATGTAAGTGTATGGTACAATAATATTAAATTCGTTCATAAAATTGTTAACGTGGTATCAAGATAAATGGTGATATTTTTATATGTCGTGTCAGTTTTAACATGGGGCTAATTGGAAAAGGTAACATTTTATTTATTTTGGACTATATTTTCGCCGTTATATGACTGAACTCAACTATCATTTCATATAATCTCTAGAGACGATGCATGATCGATAATCACACAATATTACGGAAATATTAATATGAGTCTACAAACATATACAACATTGATTGCAAAATTATTACTCTACATAACGGAGCATTAGATAACCTTCAAATTAGTGTCAAGAAAATACGTAGTTACCATAATACAACGTGCAGAAACTATGGAAACATCAAGCGAGGTTGAGAAAATAAAAATCCGAGAGATGTTTATACAATTATTAGAGATTAGTAGATTGTAAACAGCTGAAAATATACGGAGTACTATATAATCGTTCTCTTTGTTGTTGATTATAATTATTAGTAACACTTGGTAATCGGAAACATTAGTTTCATACCTCTCAGATGTTTAAAATCTATTGCTCTCTAATATTATATAGTCAACAACAAAGAGAATAGTTATGTATTTCTAATCCACCTTCTGACGCTAATGTGGAGTTACTTGTTTACGCGAACTTGCCCAACACACTTCTTATTTCTTTCAAACAGTAAACAACCATGCGCCCTAACACAAACCACCAACGCTTTATCACCAGTACTGCATGCGCCTGCTGTCATTGTCAATCGTTCTCCTTTGTAGTTGCTCTACACACGATGCCCTCCATCAATCATCCTTCTTTTCGTCCTAAAGCCACTCACCTTACACCATCGCTATTAATGTTGCCCCATCATACCATCTCTGGTTGTCCTCAATAGTTGTCGCTCGTCCTCGCCTCTGTCCGGTTGCCGACCCCCTTAGTTGTGGTCGCCTCTGTCCAGCCATCTATCTCTTGTTTCTGAACTCCGTTCAAACCAATGGCTCGTTTATTATAAAAGATCATTGTCCTAAGAAATTAAATATAATGGTAAATACGGTAACAATAATCGTATAATGCCAGTGTGAATAATCAATCGTCTAATAATAATCTCAAGTGTTTGGGATCATGCGTTACATGCATGTGGACATGACTTGCATTCTCATAAAATGGTGCTCTTGTTTTTCTAATTTCTTTTCTTCATATATTAAAATATAAGTACTTTTATCAGTTTTGTTTCCAACGGTACTAAAATTAGCTAAACAAATCGCATAAACACGAAAATCAAATTCGAGACCTGAACATCAAAACAACACTCTATTCTCACCAAATGTAGTGAGATGAGTAGAAAAAATAAACATTAACGTACCATGAAATCAACTCGCGCTTATATGAAAAATAGTACTCCGTACTTCGCAATAAGAATCCCTAAAATAACATACTCCGTATTACGTAATAAACATTATTCTAAAGAAAATCAAATTAAGTATGTTATTGCACCCCTACTATACGCCCTACCTTTACCAATAGGGCTATTTGAAAATAACAATTTCTTGAAAAATCGACCACAGGTCAAGAATCAAACGGTAGTGCAATGCTAAAAAGTATTCTTTTGATAGCAATATTATGTACTATGTAGATAGTGAACTTCTACGTAATACACTTTAATTAGCTGTTACTTCGCAAGAGTCATTGTCTATGGAGTTTCAACTTGAACGAATCGTTCATCATGAAACTAATTAATAAAGTTATCAACACATTTATAATCAAGTGTTTACTAATTAGTACCCCTCCCATTCAGTTCATATCTTACATATTTATTCTTTTATGAGAAGTATTGTTAATAAAACGTAAGAAATCTCTTACAATAAAGTAAATTGGTCACATTGATATCAAGGGCACTTTCCACGTTTGCGATTCATAGTTATTAACATCTTTACTCTGTCAACATGATAAAAGAAATCCATTAGTAAAATCATCTTAACCAACTGATAAATTAACTAATAAATAAAATTAATTGAAAAGAAACAAATTTGACAAAAAAGAAAAGGAATTTAAAGCATAGATAAACAGACACAAGAAAACGGAGGCATTACTATGACTAATGAGTCCATGAACCATCTTATATATAGAAAAGGTTAAAGAGTTAGTCTCCTACTCATATTCTTGTGCAGTTTTCATGCATACCCCAGATTCTTCTAGTATTGTAGTTTCATTGTAATGACTAATGCACGTTTTTTTGGATCAATTTTTGAAAACTGAGATAATGACTAAATAGGAGTAGAGTACATATATTATATTCTTTATTATTATTAAATCATCATTAAGTACATTTTTCTTTGAGTAGCTTTATAAGCTTTTGTTAAGTAGAACAACTCTAACATTAGTCTAAGCCTCTAAGATGTATCCTACTCCAACGCCACTCTCTGCCAAATTTTTATCGTATTAGCTATCAAACTTTATCTCATTATCTTATTTCAATATTTATTAATTTAGATATTATCTCTTACTTTATTGGTCGAAAGTCGTTCAAGAAACTTGGACTCTCTGTAATCGCTCGAAAAAAGCTTCCTTTATTAATATAGATAGATGTTGATCGCTTTTAGTACGTAATATTGTGAGGGGTTATTATTTTGGTAAACATAATATTATTGTAATTGTAATAATAAGGTTTATAGCAAAATTATTCTATTCAAATATGACAAAAATATATTTGCTATAAAATACGGTATGTTATTAACTTAATAAGCTTGAATAATATTTTTTCCAAAATAGGAAATATATATTATTATAGTAATTAAAATATTCTCCACTTTACGTTTTTACATTAAAAATATTATTTATAAAACTTTCCTAAATTAATTTGTGATGATGTGGACGCTATCAGATCGCTCGAAAAAACTCTTATATATATATATATATATATATATATATATATATATATATATATATAGATTCTTTCCCTTTCCTTTTTGCACAAGGAATAAGAAACCAATTTTGGACCACACAAAACCCACTACCCCACATGTAATTTAATTTGGACCACACAAATCAACCCAAAAAAGGAAATAGGGAAGAAAACCCGAATAATCCAAATAAGAAAATAGGGAAGAAAATGGTGAATAGGAGGGGTTTGAGGGGGAATGTTACGAGATATCGAATATGTCGAGATATCGACATATTCATATTTAGGAAATACGGTATCGTGATATATCGTAGAGAATAATATTGATATTATATTTTATAGCGTTTCCGTTAATAGGAGATCCTAAGTCTACTATATATATACGATGTCTTATTGTATTGGTAGAACAACGAACGATTACCAATAATACTACGATTATCTTCATGAATTCCTCCCCCACCACGATTCTAATTAATCAACAATAAGTGACGGGTAATGTCACTCACAAAACGGATAAGAGGGACAAGGTGGGGGCACCCCCATGTGCTTCCCTCTCTCCTCTATTTGGGTCATTTGTGAGAGAAAATGGTATCCGTCACTCCAAAGTGACGGATACGTGCCGTCTTCAATGAGATTTTGTGATTAATCAATGACCAAAATCTACAGTCGTGTAGATTTTTAACGCTGACTATGTGAGGAATTCGTTGGTTTTAACTTTTTAAGGTGGATTTTAATTTCCAAAGTCTTGGTCTTTGAAGGTGATGTTAATGGAAAATGTTTGGTAGAAATCATGTTAATGCAAAACTTTTACTGCTTGCCTACCTAACTCAATACCATTGGAGTGTAAGGTACGGTCCTTAGATATATCGTGCTCGTGTATTCACGATTATTTGTAGTTAGAATTTTTGAATTTTTTCATGGCCTCCTTATATCTATTTATTTTCATTAAAATTAATATTTTCATCAAATTATATTATTTTTACTAAACTCTAAGCTATAATATTTTAATAAAATGTATTTTTTGTAAATAACCTCCTTATATGTTCCTCTTTTTACAAATAATCCCCTTATATGTCTTTTTTTTGTAATAACCACCTTAATTCTCACTTACTTCAAAAATTCACCCCCAAACTGAGTTATGATAACGATTTTTATATAACCCAATCTAATTACGACATTCCGACTTTACTAAACTAAACTACCTAAACTACCCTTAATAATTTACACCCACCCAAACCATACCCTTCTATTTCACTCATTCATCTTTCATCCCTAATTCAATTGTTTTATGCGAATGAGTTTGTTGGTCATATGGTGATGCGAAGTCAATATCTTGATATGGTAAACTATCTACTAAGGGCTAGTTATCTTCCTCTTGAAGGATAATATCCTTCTAAATTGCTTAGAATGTTAAAAAGTAGTATGGGATCTCCTTCCGCACATATCCTCCCATCTATGAATATAAAAAGAATAAAATTAATACGTACTAGTAGATAATTCTAGTCGTCCACCCTTGCTAATTCTTCCACATATATTCTTGCTGTTGGCGATGGACCAAGGAGAGAGCAGTTTAGAGTATGAAGGATGAACAGATAAACTGGGGATAAACTGGGGATAAATGATTGAATGAGTGAGATAGGAGGGTGTGGGTTGGATGAGTGTAAATTATTAAGGGTAGTTTGGGTAGTTTAGTTTAGTTAGAGTCGGAATGTTGTAATTAGATCGGGTTTTATAAAAATCGGCATCGTAATTCAGTTTGGATGCTAATTTTTGAATTAGGAGGGAAGTAAGGTGGTTATTACGAAAAATGGACATATAAGGGGGTTATTTGTAAAAAGAGGAACATATAAGGGGGTTATTTACAAAAAACACTAATAAAAATAAAATAAAATTGATATAAAACTATAAATTGCTAAATCTGATGTTATTATTAGATGATGAGTTAACCCATATTCCGTATAAAATCAAAACTAGAAATCGTTGTTATTACTTTCGTGACCAAAAAAAACTGAAACTCATTAGCTTTATGCTACAAAATTATTTTCATTAAAATACATTTTAACTCATTACTCAATTCTCTTAATCAATTTGTAGTTCACAAATTCTTGTTTGTGACGGCACATATCCGTCACTCTTGAGTGACGGATACCATTTTACCTCACAAAGTACCCACTTTTTATCTCTCTGCAACACTATTCATGTGGTCCCCTTTTTCCACTAACCCATTTTGTTACCATTTTAACTCACAAAATATCCGCCACAAATGGTAACCCGTCACAAGGGAGACCAATTGTTTTTAGTTATAGCTTTTATGTTTTTAGTTATAACTCAATTCTCTTAATCAAAACAAAATACAATGATGAGAAATGTAAATAACTATAAGGTACCAATATTATATAAGCAATTTATTAAAAAAATTAAACTTTAAGTATCGTGCATATAATGCACGGGTTATAAACTAGTTATGTACTGTCTTAAATTGGCTTCCCCAAATGGGCGGGATAACAAGGGGATCTTAGTTACGTGAGAAGAGGGTCTGGCCTTCCGCTGATTGTTCAAGTCCATCTATAAAATTCAATAGATGCACGTCGCTTCTTTGTGCAATTATAAAAGTCAATAGATGCATTATTGTGGACCACAGTACACTACTACTTAATTATTCAAGTAATTCATCCACCACAAAATGAAAGCATTCTATCACTTTGTCTTCTTTGTACTTACATACCATGTACTACTGTCCCCTTGTATATGTCACCCAAACCTCGGTCATAACCGTACAAATAACATCCAATGTATTAACAGGGAGAAGGAAGCCCTGCTCCATTTCAAACATGGTATCACAGACGATTATTGTGGGCTGCTCGATTCTTGGGAAGCCCACACTGACTGCTGCCAATGGTATGGGGTGCTCTGTAGTAACCTAACCGGTCATGTCGTCAAGCTCAGCTTAGTAGGGGAGGAGTCTTCATATTGGTTCCTTCTATGTCTAGAAGGTACAGTGAGTCCTTTCCTAGGTGAGTTAACACATTTGACACATTTGAACCTAAGCAATAATGATTTTAATGGGGAAATACCTCATCATTTGGGCAATCTTTCTAAATTAGCAACTTTAGATCTAAGAAATTCTTATCTTGACGACGAAGTTAATATGAAAAGTTTAATGTGGATTTCTCGCCTAAATTTGTTGAGATACCTTGATTTAACTGGTACGAATCTTACTTTAGTCACTAATTGGATGACTATTGTTAGCAATTTAAAATACTTAAATGTTCTACGTATGGAATTTTGTGGACTTTCTCCCGATATTCCATCATCACTTAGATATGTTAATTCATCCGCCACTCTCCATTACGTCGATCTTTCTAATAATGACTTCAATGACAGCTTAATATTTCAGTGGTTATTCGAGTTGCCTAGTATCACTACACAACTTGTATATCTTGATCTTTCCGGGAATCAATTTCATGTTCCCATCCCAAGCGAGTTCGGGAATTTACACTCCCTTTCGTCTCTCGCCCTTTCTGGAAATGGATTTGAAGGGAGTGTTAATAAAATCACTAGTAAGCTATCCAACTTGGAACAACTCTACTTGGATGGTAATAACTTCAATGATGAGCTAGCAGATGTTATCCAATCTTTTGTTAATTGTGGCAACAAGAAACTAATAATATTAGAACTGAGCCGAAATAGTTTTCGAGGTGCAATTCCTTACGGTATTAGCTCATTTTCCTCGTTGAGGAAATTACACCTTGGGTATAACAATCTTACAGGCAAAATTAGTCAAGGTATAGGACAACTTACTAAGCTTGAAATATTGGACATTTCCTCCAACTCTTTGGAAGGTACTCTTACTCATGCTCACTTTGATAAGCTTTTAAGATTACGCGAACTATATTTGTCTGATAACTTGAGATTGGTAATAAACATAGCTGCGGATTGGATTCCTCCATTTCAGCTAGATGTTATCGATCTGAGATCTTGCGAGTTAGGCCCAAAATTTCCAAAGTGGTTGCAGTTACAAACAAATTTCTCATCCTTTGATGTCTCAAATACAGGCATTTTTGACACTATTCCTATTTCCTTCTGGAACTCGTTCTCACCCAATCTTAATCTTCGGTACTTGGATATGTCTTTCAATCATTTTTATGGGATACTCCCAAATCTGAACTTACAAACAAATTTCTCAAATCCTTTTACAAAAATAGACTTGAGTTCAAATCTGTTTGAAGGTGTTATACCATCAGGCTTTGCTAACACAGGATTTTTATACCTTAATGATAATAGGTTTTCTAACTGCTCTAATATCTTATGTCCCAAAATCGAAAGTAATTTACAAGAGCTTGACTTTTCAAATAACTTATTTTCTGAGGAGCTTCCAGATTGTTGGATGAATTTTAGTTACCTAAAAAGCCTATACTTGGAAAATAATGAATTATGGGGACGTATTCCCAAATCCATTGGTAGCTTGCTCTATCTTAAGGACCTTGACCTGCGTAACAATAGATTTTCAGGACTGTTTCCGTCCGCATTTAAGAATTGTACGTCCTTGGTTATGTTAAATCTAGGATATAATTTATTTAGTGGGAATATACCTCCATGGATTGGTAATGCTTATCAAGATGTAAATTTTATTATCCTCCGAAAAAACCATTTTTGGGGAGAAATACCTAGAAGTATGTGCAAACTCAACCAACTCCAAATATTAGACCTTGCAATTAATCACCTCTCTGGTGTAATTCCTAATTGCTTTGGTAATTTTACGGCAATGAAGGAAGAAAATCAAATGTTGCCTGTCCTCTTATCTTTGAAAGTGAAGCATCGACTATTTCATGGAAAAAGGAGGAGCAGAAATTCAAAGAAACGATTGAGTTTGTTAATTATATCGATCTTTCGAGTAACGAGTTGAGGGGGGAAATTCCGTATGGGATATTAATTCTTAATGGACTCGAATCCTTGGATTTATCAAACAACAAATTGAGTGGTAACATTCCCTTTGAAATTGGAAACCTTACGGCTTTAGAGCTTCTTGATCTGTCAAATAACAATCTTACTGGAGAAATACCTCCGAGCCTTGCCAAAGTGACTACTCTCGGAATCATGAATGTATCCAACAATAAATTATCCGGGGAAATTCCAGTTAGCACTCAGTTGCAGAGCTTTGATGCGTCATCATATGCTGGAAACGAGGGGCTTTGTGGTGCACCACTCCCAAGTTGTTCGAAAGATCGAGAGCCTTTCAATGTACCCAGCGGACATAATACTAGTGTGCGAAACAAGGATGACGACTTTGGTTTTTTCCTTGGACTGTACATAAGTGTGGTGCTTGGGTTTATCGTCGGATTTTGGGGAGTTTGTGGCACTTTGGTTATCAAAACATCCTGGAGGCATGCCTATTTTCGGTTCCTTGACAACATCAAAGACAAGATCATGTGAATATGTTATGGCGGAGATTATAGCCAAGGGTCAGAGGAAACCTCATATTTAATAATAATTGTATGATATGTAACCGATATATTTTAAATATGTAATGAAAAAGATCATACTAATTATGAATGTTAAACGGTTAGATTTCATAATTTGTATTGAAAAGTATCGTACAATAAACCGAGTGGTATTTGTACACAAAATACATAGTTACTAGTCTAGAAGGCGAGTCCGAAGATTGATCAATCACCCTACCCTCGGTCGCAACATGCAGTGCATCGTTCAAACGCAGTATCACAAACGATTGTGGGCTGCTCACTTCTTGGGGAGGCCAGCCACACAGATTGTTGACAATGGCATGGAATCCGCTGTAGTAACTTAACCAGTCATATCGTCAAGATCAGATTTGTTCTTTTTTTTTTTTTTGGTAACGAAGAAACCCGTAGCCGATACCTTAGGTGCGCACTGAGTGAACACACAACAGGTAAACCACCCTTTCGACGTTAATGACTCTTCCCCTACTCCGGCTACTTTTACACGCTAATGTATCAATCACAACCGGAGTCTTAGTACTTGTTTTCCTGCATTAACAAGACTAATATGAGCAGTATGCTTGATTCTTTGGCCAGTTGGAAGAAGAAAACAGCTCACATTTAGATTTTAGTGTTTAGGTTTATAGTGACAAGGAAGACTTGTCTTTCGACGTAATTCGTAAGTCCGTAGACTTGAATAAGTAAGAAATTTCGTCGTTATTTAATATATTGAAAAATTCTATGACTAATCCTAAAAATGGTATATTTTCTAAGGGTGTTGATTTTCGCAGTACACATTTTACTCATTTCAGTACATTGTTGACAATAATACCCCTCACATTTCTCCTCTCATTTTCCCTCTCTAATTTCTCTCTATTCAATTATCTCTAATTTCACATGCCCATTCTCCTCTAATTTTACATTACCCTATTTTCGGCTATGGTTGTCGTCGTTGGGGGAGGGGGTTTGCCGGCGGAGTAGGTCGCTGGCGGTGGGACGTTGCAGTGAGGGGTGGTGGTTGTTGCCTATGTTGGGTTTGTTGGTTGTTGTTGCCTGTGTACTACGCTACTACTCCGTTTATTTGGTTGCATGTACTACTTTTCACCCAATTGTGTACTACACAGGTGAGTCTTCCTTTTTTTAAAAAAAAAAAATGCAGTAGGCAATTGATACTACAATCTACATTGACTAGTTAACCCACCACCATACAACAGGCGACTATATGCCCATATCTCCGACGATTATATTACGTAATGGACAACACAATATAACACAATTGCTAATTGACTAATGAATTACCCCCTTTTAACATAAACTCTTGATGGGGCATATTCTGCACCGCTGACCAAGTCAACATATTGAACAAGGTCAAAGATATCCACAGCAAGTCAACGACTTAGACAGCCTAGCCGATGCAGCCCATCGGCCTGTTAGCTTGGGTCTCGGCGTGACAACCTGCCAGCCGGGACACATATCCACGTACCCATATCCAAGACCCCTCGGCGGTGAGTCACATGGCCCGCCGGCCTGCCATAGGTCCCTCAGCCGAGGGGTAGATCGGTCTTTCCACCTGCTAGCCACTTGGCCACTTGGCCACTACGTGACAAAAGGTGAAAGCCTATAAATACTTCTCACCCTTCATTGAGGAAAGGATCCACAAACTAAACCTAAATACACTATTCATCTGGTAATATCTTCCTTATCTCTCTACAATATATATCTAGCCAAGTAATACAACTTAATCCTTTAAGTTTACTGACTTGAGCGTCGGAGTGAGTACGCTTGGCACAAAAGCCAAGCCCTCAGTTCGTTCATTGTTGCAGGAGAGGCCGAGAGGAACGATAGAAGCAAGAAGGGTTCAACTCAAGACATTATTCTACAAGCCACGGGTGGTAACAATACTTGCTCTGGAATTACACCCGGAACAATTGGCGCCGTCTGTGGGGAAAGACACTAGAAGCTAGTCACATTCATTCCCAAAAAAAAAAAAAAAAAACAAAAACAAAAACAAAAACAAAAACCCACCCAAAAAGCTGAGAAGATGTCGAAACAACAAGACGCAGTCGTGACCGACGAAACCGCGTTCTACCACGATGATACGTTCAACAAATCCGGAGTTGTGCAACCCTCCGCCGGTCAAATGATTCAACCGGAATACGGGATGCCAATAATAACGGACGCTCCGCTGCCTGCCGACCAGGTCACCATCATGGGACATGTGGTTGACGTGGCAAAACTGAAGATGCTCCTAGATCTAATCGGGAGTACGCCGGCTCACACTGTCACGCCGACAAGAGCGGCAGAAACCGTCCAGGAGACCAGGGCCCAAAATGTGACTCCGAGAAATTTGAACGGAACACTGGAAGAAGCTGACCACGTCAAGTCGCCGGGGGAGCCCAAAGTGGGCGTGGTAAACCTAAGTCCTTCCCATACTCAGGGGAGGACAGTGTCCCCGCAACACGAACGAGGCTTACCCCGAAGAAGCCAGAGGAGTCCGACTCAGCAGAGTTGGAGAAGAAGTCCGAGTCGAAGAAGGAGCCCCTCCCGCTACGAGGGGAGGAGCCAGGTTAGGGATGCGAGGAGCCGATCGCCGCGTGTCGTTCGACACGTGGTCAGGCAGCCCCTCAACGCCTACGTCCTAGAAGTCCCGGTGCCAACTAAGCTCAAGTTGCCACCCATATCATATAAGGGAGATAGTGATCCAGCCGACCACGCCGAGGCTTTCGAGTCTTACATGTCGGTATGGGAACAGCCTGATGAGGTCTGGTGCCGAGTTTTCCCAACAACTTTGCATGGGATGGCTCAAAGCTGGTACAAAGGGCTTCCCGACGGCTCGGTGTACTATTACGCCGACCTGAAGGACGCGTTCCTAGCCCAAAAAGATTCCCGCATAAGAGGAGAGCCGTGGAGACATCGACCTCCCGACTATCGACGGGAGGGAGGCGAGTCTCTCCGGAGCTATGTGAAGAGGTTTGATGGAAAGGTCCAGCAGATTCGAGAAATTAATCCCGAGCCGGCGGCCTTGCGCGATGAAGGGCCTCCCAAGGGGAGCCTTAAAAATGAGCTCATCAAGAGCGGAGGCACAGGCTTGGACGCCGCCAGGAAGTTGGCCGACCAAGCCATCAAGGTAGAGGACTATCACAAGACACGGGTAGATCCCGCCGAGGCCGAGCACTCGAAAAGAAGAGCCGCCGGGAGGACAACCAGGACGAAAGACGCCGTGACAACAACGGGTCGCGGTCCGATGAAAGACGCCGTGAGAATAATAGGTCACGGTCGGACAGATCCGACCGAAAGCAGGACTCGGCGGGCGCCGGGTGGAATTCGGGAACGTACCACCAGAGGCGGTATAGTGATAAAACCCCTCTCGTCGTATCAGCCGCCGAGGTCTTCGCCCTGAGCCAAAACGAGGGCCAGAAGTGGGAGAGACCCCCCAAGCCAAAAAGTGACGGTGACACGAGCCATCTTGTGAGTACCACGCCACACCGGCCATTTAACCAACGATCCGCCATCTGAAGAATGCCATAGAGGAACTGATCCGGAAGGGAAGCCTCGGCAAGTACGTTGCCAAAGGCCAAAAGACTGACGCCGGCAGTTCAGATAAGAAGTCCGTCTTCGAACGGATAGGAGTGATTCATGTTGTCATCGGGGGCAACGAAAACGGAGGGTCCGCTCATGGGCACAAACGACACCTGAACGAGCTATATCAGGCCATCAACTTTGTGCCCAACTCAGGGATCCCCTCTGCAAATATCCCCGATATGACTATTGGAAGAAAGGACTACGAAGGGGTCATCGCTCCTCACAAATGACCGGGGTAGTCAATTTGGACATATCCAACCACCTGGTCAAGAGGTGCCTGATTGACACAGGCGCATACACGAACATCATGTTCAGAGAGTGCTTCTCGGCCTCGGCCTGAAGATCAAGGACTTGAGCCCCTGCACCAACCCCCTATACAGCTTCTCTGGGGCCGGCCTGGTACCACTGGGATCAATCAGACTCCCGGTGACGTTCGGCGAAAAGAATGCGGCTAAAAATGTCCTAGCTGAGTTCGTGGTCATCGACGGTTCGTCCGCCTACAACGTTCTCATAGGCCGGGTCACCCTGAGCGAGGCCGACGCAGTGATGTCCATCCGGGCCCTAACACTGATGTATGTCTCGGACCGGGGGGAAGCGCATAAGCTCGTCTCCAAAGACGAGAAGGATGAGGTGGTCAACGTCCAGATAGCTGCCCGAGGATGCAACATGCAATCCCTCAAAGAGGCGAAGAAGTCCGAAAAAGGAAAAAGTCCGTCCTTACAGCAGGAGGGCGACCTCATGGATACAACTAGTGGCTGACCGGGAAGGTGTGCCTGTGATGAGCCATTAGGGCGTTGGTAATCTCGTGAAAATTTATGTAGCGGCGGAGGTGTCCAAAATAGCTGTGGACACCCCAACGCATGCTTTTACCTAATGAAAAACCATCCAAGCCTTCCATCGAAGTAAATTTTTCCCATCAGTTATTTAAAAGAAGCCGACGCCGGCTCATACTGTCATACCGACAAGAGCGGCAGTCTCCATCAAGAAATATAGCGCCGTCGCAGTCACCCCAAGTAGTAGACGCTTCGGCAGTCACTCCAAGTGGTAGACGCCACGTAACACGCTATCAAGAAACAGACGACGGCTCACACTGTCATACCGACAAGAGCGGCAGTCTCCATCAAGAAATATAGCGCCGTCGCAGTCACCCCAAGTAGTAGACGCTTCGGCAGTCACTCCAAGTGGTAGACGCCACGTAACACGCTATCAAGAAATGACGCCGGCTCGTATCGTCATACCGACAAGAGCGGCAAATCACTATGAAGAAAACAAATATTGCCGCAGTCACCCCAAGTAGTAGACGCTAGGCAACTCCAAGTGGTAGACGCCACGTAACACGCTATCAAGAAACCGACGTCGGCTCACACTGTCATACCGACAAGAGCGGCAAATCACTATGAAGAAATACAGCGCCGCGCAGAACCCCAAGTAGTAGACGCTAGCAGCTCACTCCAAGTGGTAGACGCCACGTAACACGCTATCAAGAAACCGACGCGCTCACACATCATCATACCGACAAGAGCGGCAGTCACTATGAAGAAATACAGCGCCGTCGCAGTCACCCCAAGTAGTAGACGCTTAGGCAGTCACTCCAAGTGGTAGACGCCACGTAACACGCTATCAAGAAACCGACGCCGGCTCACACTGTCATACCGACAAGAGCGGCAGTCACTATGAAGAAATACAGCGCCGTCGCAGTCACCCCAAGTAGTAGACGCTTAGGCAGTCACTCCAAGTGGTAGACGCCACGTAACACGCTATCAAGAAACCGACGCCGGCTCACACTGTCATACCGACAAGAGCGGCAGTCACTATGAAGAAATACAGCGCCGTCGCATCACCCCAAGTAGTAGACGCTAGGCAAATCACTCCAAGTGGTAGACGCCACGTAACACGCTATCAAGAAACCGACGTCGGCTCACACTGTCATACCGACAAGAGCGGCAGTCACTATGAAGAAATACAGCGCCGTCGCAGATCACCCCAAGTAGTAGACGCTTAGGCAAATCACTCCAAGTGGTAGACGCCATGTAACACGCTATCAAGAAACCGACGCCGGCTCACACTGTCATACCGACAAGAGCGGCAGTCACTATGAAGAAATACAGCGCCGTCGCAGTCACCCCAAGTAGTAGACGCTTCGGCAGTCACTCCAGGAGGTGGACGCCGCGTAACACGCTATCCAGGAAGCAGACACTCGCAAAAATATTCAAAGTACCTTAGAAGCGTTAAACACAGTTGAGATACACACTCTAAACTGCCTCGGCCAAAGCCGAGGCAGAAGCGAAAAGGAGACGCTCAATTAATAACGTAAGAGGGCAACTCAGACAAAAACGAGAAAAGACCTCGGCCAAGACAGAGGCCAAGTGGAAACGCTGAATACAGTTGAGACGCTCAACCTTTAAAAGCGCAAGCAAAAGAAGTGAAGTAAAGGCCTCGGCCATGCCGAAGGCAAAAAAAACGAACTCTTATTAATAATAACAGGTTAGAGGTGAAAAGAATACAGACAACGGCCGTCCCCATTGGGAGAAGCCAAAGCACAGCCTGCCAAAATTGTACAAACTACAAGGAAAGAAAAGCAAAAGTTACAGGTATGTCATTTGAAGCGCCAAAGGATGGCAGGGAGAAGGTTTTTGGCCCCCGAAACAGCTGAAACAGATCTGCTGTAAACTTGTTCTCATCAAGCAACACATAATAGTGTGTGAAGGGATGAGGCTATCCGAGACGCCGGGTGAGCCTCGTGACAACCGCCCGTCTCCCTATGCCTGTTGCTGCTTGCCATCAGCAGCGATAGCCGCATTTTCTTCAATGGGCAACCCAGCAGCTTTCCTAGCAGCCTCGGCCTTGGCCTCGGCATCCTCAACTGCCCTCATCCTCTCGGCTTCCTCCTTGGCCGCCTTAGCCTTCTCAGCAAGAGCTGCTTTCTCCGCGGCCGCCTCCTTCTCCATCTTCGCCCTCACCGCCTCCTTGGCCTTCTCCGCCACGGCTTTCTCCTTAGCCTCGAGCCTGTCATCAAGCAGCTCGTCAAATTGGCCCCACGGAAAGGAACCAACAAGAGGGAAAAGCTCCCCGATCACTTCCCTAGCAGCTGCTTCGGCCAAATCTCGGAACTCAGCGCACAGTTTGGGGAGCATGACGGTTTAGAGCATCTCAATGTCCTCCTCCTTTTGCCTAATGATGGCCTCTTTGCCCCGAACCACCTCCGCCTGGGCCTTAAACAGGTCCCTGGATTCGTTCCTCTGCTGAAGATAGAGGTCGGCGCGCCTCTGAACAAGGTTACATTTCTCCAACAGCTTCGCAGCTTCGGCCGCCGCAGCCTCGGCCTTGGCTCTCTCAGCAAGGACCTCCTTTTCGGCGTCCTCCCGAGTTTTCTCTCGGCCAAGAGCGCTTTCTCGGATCACCCCTAAGCCTCTGCTCATTGAGGAGATCCAGCTTCGCCGATGCAGCCACCTGCTTAGTGGCATTACGCTCAGAAACAGCTCGAGCCACGGCCCTCTCCTGCTCCATGAGACGAGCACCGGTAACCACGTTCCACCTCGCCAGCTCCTTAATCAGCTTCGTGCCCTCCTCTATAAGCTGGGAGACGGAAGCCTTCTGAGATGAAGAGTTGACGGTGACGCCTTGATCACCGACCTGCGCAGAGATCCCCTCCACTTGCTGCCCAATGAGAGCGAAAGCTGGCAGCGGTTGGTCTGCAAAATTTAATAAAGGCATCAGTATCAACATATTTCGACATAACAGAAAGCCTGTCATCAGGCGCACCTAATGACCCGGCTAAATTCGAGCCACAGAAAGCCTGTCATCAGGCGCATCAGTATCAACATGTTTGGCCTTCTTGGCCGGAGGAGGCACTTCCTTGCCAGCAGTAGAAGCCGTCCCTTTCCTCTTACGAATAAGGGGAGATCCCTCCGTATCAGAGTCCCCCTCATCGGGAATATCAACAATCTCCACCGTCTTCAGGGGGGGATGGGAGTTGGAACCGGTGTCGACGCCGTTGCCGCCGAAGACTTTGTTTTCCGCGTCCGACGCACTACACCACTAACAACCTTCGCCTGGGCCTCCTCCCTGCTCAAGCCCTTCAGCCGTTGTTCCATAAGATCAGTCGGCGACATCCTGCGATCATGGGCTAAAGCCTTGGGATGCAAGTTAGCGACGGTTTTATCTTTATGCAGCCCCATTCTCCGGAGGATATCCTCAGACAGGTCCGGTCCAAAGTGGTCTGCAAAAGAAACAAAGCAAGAGTTAAGTAGAGGAAGTAAATCGAGGTTCGAGAGACAGGAGCATTGAGAGCGGTGGCGGGCCTCATACCGACCCCACTCACCCTGTGCTAGGGCCGGTATGAGGCCGACATAGCAAAGCGGCTCATCCTGAAGAATGATCTGCGTCGGGGGAATCCATCTTTTCGGCATCCCACTCTTGTCCACCTCGAAGAGCCTCATTGCCAGTGATGGTCTCAAGTCAAACCTCGCAAGTGCACGATTTTATCGTTGTACACTTAAAAGGGTCGATCCCACAAGGAGTAGGTGGAGTACTAATCGTTCTAATTCACCGGTTTAGCTAAGTCGATAAATAATAAAGAGGGTAGCAACAAACTAGCACTAAACTATCAAATTTAAAGACTAAAGACAAGGTAAGATAAAAGCAAGCTAAAAATAAAGGATAAATCAAATAAAGAGAAAGACTAGAACTCGGTCCGACCATAAACATGAGTAATTCCGCCTACTAATCGTCTCGGCCAATCTAAAGGGGGTAGAAAGGAAAGGGGGAGATGACTCTAATTCGCCTAGAACCTCCCTTCCGGTCTCGCACTAGGACACTAGTTACTCCGACTAACCCCCCTCCCGGGTTCGAAAGCCGGTCTCCCTAACTCAAAACCCGACAACCCCAAGAACATGCATTTTCCCAAGGAGGTCAAGTAAATGGTCAAGGTCATTAAGCCCTCATCATATTCCGGGTCATCCCACTCCCCCTTCCGGAGGTCGATTTCAAACGCTAGCCTCGGGGCACCCTCCCTCGGTTCTCCCTTCCGGTCTCAACCTTAGTTGGTGACAAGGGTCGGTCCCCAAATACTCGACTAACAACCTAACCAACTTCCGTTGGTGTGGCAAGGGTCAAAAGCCGACACTACCCGGAAACCAAACCTTAAGCATGATAATTCCCCAAGACTACCCTAACCAATTTTCCCCACAAATTAGCCTTAGTGACAATTAGTTAGTGAAATCACCCATATCGGGCCAAACCGAGTCCTAGAAGGAGACTACTCACTAATCATGGTTTTAGTTGCAAAATAAACAATAAAGATGGAAACTTTGGTCACAAACATGGTGAGGAGATAAATCTTACTACTAAGCATGCAACAAATCAACAATAATTGAGAGGAAAAGTGATACTAATCTAATAACAAGGTTTATTAAACTAAAAGACACAATCTTTAACCAAATCCACTCAAAGATTAAGTCTTTGAGGACAACTAACCAAGGATGAACAAATGAAAGAGAATCACAACAAAGATGAACAATGAAAAGATGAACAATGATGAAAATAAGAACAACAAACAAACAACAACAACAATTTTAACATAAACAATCAACTAAACTTGAAGGAAGAACAAAGTGTAAACAAATGAAAATAAGGAAAGAAATAATACCAATCAAGAAGCAAGAAAGGAAGAATGATAGAATAAATAAGTATAAACTTTCAATCTTCTTCTTACAACCCAAATTCAATCACAAATTGATTGAATTACTACTCTAATTAAGGAATGATTAGCAAAAGGATTAGCAAAGTTTTAAACTTTAAAGGGTAATAATATTAGATCTAGGGTTGTGTGTACAAAAGGGTTTAAGAGGGGGTATTTATAGGCTTGTACAAGATTAGGAAGAAAAGAGGAAGAAAAGCCCAAAATCCCGTCTGCTGCGTTTTGCCGGTGGACCGGCAGCCGGTGGTCTTACCGGCAAAACCGTGCAAGATTTAAAAATAGCTGGTATCCGTGTTTTGCCGGTGGGCCGGCTGCCGGCCTGCCGGCAAAACACCTTCTTCAGGACTTGTTCTTCTTCTTCAAGGTGCGTAATGCCGGTTGACCGGCTGCCGGTGCTCCTACCGGCAGCGAGGCCAAGCTCGTTTTTCACCAAATTCTTCAATTAATTCCAGCTGCTGTGCTTTACCGGTGGGCCGGCTGCCGGCAAAGCACATTCCTCAACATTTCTTCAAAATCTTAAGTCATCCTCTGGGGTGTGTTTTGCCGGTGGCTAGACCGGCTGCCGGTCTGCCGGCAAAACACGCTCTTCTTCATTTCTTCACCTCTTCTTCATGTAAAGGCAATGGGGTGCCTTTCTTGCCCCAATTCCTCCATACTTGGGCCGTTTCCTACAAAAGGATGCACAAGGTAACAAGTACGGGCATTGGGTACAAAACGCAAGGAAAAACACCCGAAACCGACTCGATATGAGTCGGTATGCATAAAAGAAAGAGGGAATTAGAAGTAAATTAATCGTATATCAAACCTCCCCACACTAAATCCTTACTCGTCCCCGAGTAAGTCCTTAAACCAAATGTACAAAGCATAATTATGATAGAAATGGAGAGTGGATGCACAATATAAGCATCACCCAACTAAACTACTACTTAAGCCGAACGAGTATTAGCGCACTCAACGCCCCTTCAACTCACAATTTGACACCCATGAGGGGAGAGTGCCCTATTGCAAGGCAAGTTGGGTCTTGCTACAAAACTTTTGACACATTCATCAAGAAAGCACATAATCAAGAAATAGAATGCATCTAACAAAATGATCCACTTTCCTCATCTAAGTGGTCGGATTTTTCAAATAACAAAACATGGTCTCGGTCGGGAGTACCGTCTCAGGAGTGCCAATTGAGGTGCCAACCCCCTAAATGTGACAAAAGCAACCCTTGTGTGACCAATGCTCAAGAAACTAATTCAAGAGCGGGGAAAGGGAAGAAAGGGCAAGTCCGCCGAGAATTACAAGGCCGACACAAGATTCGACCAAAGGACCCATGACTAAGGGGACCAAGGCAACGACATCCTCACGGTTTTCACTCGTCACTCAATGAAAGAACAAGGTGATTTTTGTGACAAAAAGTAACCAAAATCACTCAACTAACTCGACTAGCGAAAACGTGCCCGCAATCTAATGTGTAAGACCGTCCTATGCCCAATGAAATGCAAACAATGATAAAAATGCATACAATATGAAGCAAAGGGTTACAACGGGGCTAAGGAGAAGGTCAAAACGGGATTGGTGCAAGCACCGTTTGGACATGTGGAGCTAAAATCAAGAATTGTCGACACATCACATCCCATCTTTTTATTGCAACACATGAGACACGTCTATGCCCTAACATAGCAATGATGACCAAAACTATGCAAAAATTGCATAAACCCAACTCAAGTAGGAAAAATTTGATAAAACTCCTTTTATTTCAACAAATGGTAACGTCTACACCATAACAATGACTCGGTTTCCAAGCCATGCAAAAAATGTGCAAACCCGACTCATTTTTGGAAAAACATCAATTTGCCCCTTTTTATTTAGCAACGGCTTTTTCTACCCCTTTAAATGATGAGTAGGGGTGTTGCTTGCCTTTTTCTTTTCTTGACAATAAACAAATATATACAACACAAGTAACTCATTTTTTTGGATTTTTCATGACTTTTTCACTTTTCTATTTTGTTTTTCATTTCTTTTTCAAAACCTCTTATTTATATACAACACCAAATGTAGACAAAATTTTCGACCGAATGGACATGTACTTCGTCCATCACCAAATTCCGACTCCACCACCTAGACACTTCTACAAATCATGACCCATTCTTGATTAAGGAGGGGTGTTTTTGGGATGTAGCTCTTTTAGTGGGTATGCCAAAAGGAATAGGCTAAGGCTCAGAGGGGTGAATCAAAAAGGAAATCAATGCAAGGGACGAAACTAAGCTAATTTGGCTTTTGTGAGGTTCATAAAACTGATTTTTGCTTCAAATCATATGCACAAAAACGTAATGCAATTTCATGGTCTAAGGACGATGCGACACACTTATGCGTAGTGATGTGACACGCCTCGTGAGGAGACCTACTCTCAAACCTAGATGAGGGCGGGGTATGAATGTACCCGCCCTAGGAGGCTCTACCCTTACCTTTGAGTAGTTTAGTCGAGCCAAGGGTCTAGTCTACGGCCCTAGGTCTCACAAGATCGGTCTAGACTCATTGGTCAAGCTCCCCCTTCCTCGGCTAACTAAGAGGCCACGGGTGCGAGTCACGAGGAGGGGAAAGGCACTATTGGGCACATTAGTTCATCATGGGGGTACTTGATTCCCTTCCTTTGACCATGTTCTTCCTTAAAAACTTATTTACAAACTCAATGCAAAAGAAAGAAATGCAACAAGTATTTACATGTGAACAAATGCATGCGGAAATTTAAACAAACACGAAATGAAACATGCAACAAATTGGCTAAACCTAGCAGCACATCAACACCAAAATTCCAAACGGTCTCCAAAGGAGACACCCAAAGCAACAAAAATCCCATCCTCCTCCATATTATTCAACAATATAAAAAAGAGAAAGAACAGAAAAAAAAAGGAAAGAGATAAGAACGTCTATACCAAGCGGTCTTCTAGTCTCCTTTTTGCCTTGGATAGTCAATGTACCTTGCCACTTTGTTAGCCGAACACATGTATATACAATGCAATATTTTTTTGAATTTTTGAATTTTTTTAATTTTTAGTCATTTTCTTTAATTTATAAACATTTACAATTATAAACAAATATACACGAGTGGATATTTCCCTCCCCACACTTGAAATGTACATTGTCCTCAATGGACAAAAGCATAGGGAGTGAATAAGAAAAAGGAAGGATCATTTTTTTGGAGTTTTTCAATTTTTGAAAAGAAAATAACATATTTTTGTGATTTTTGTTTTGAAAAATTAAAAGGACATATTTTTGGTGTTTTTTTTTTTTTTTTTTTTTTTAGGCCCTCCCCACACTTATTTATAGACATGGGAGGGCAATTTAGTGAAATAAAATAACATGTTTTTGTTGGTTTTTGTCATTTTTCGATTTTTTAGTTGGTTTTTATTTTGAAAATGCAATGCATGCTCTATTCTACATGCAAAATTGAAATAACAATGCAAATTATGCTAAGTGAATGCATTACGAAATGTGACAATATATTACAAAATTTAAATCTAATGCAATCCTATATGATGCAACTAAATGAATTATTAACTAAATGCATGCGAAAAATTTAAACATGAATGAGAAATTTGGATAAAAGGGAGAAATCATACTTGTCATTTGGATTGATTGGGAGGATAAAAGAAACCATCAACTCGGGGACTAAGACCCCATCTCATCATCATCATCTTCATCATTGTTATCTCCGGTAGTGAAATCGGAGCCTTGAATCAAATCATCGGGGTTGAAGGTGAAATTACCTCCACTACCGCCGTCTCCCATAAGACCTCCCGTGAAATCACCACTCATATTCATCACGCCTCCATCTCCTCCCGAGAAACCACCACCGGACCCCGTCGCACCCGCATCACTAGCAAAATAGGGCCGAACCCCCCCGAACCATTGGGCATCATGCCCCTCCGGTCTAGACTCGGGCATAGGCGGGAAAACGGGTCGCGCAAAGTAGTCCGGTTGGAGGTTAAAACCTCCGCGGACCATACTCCCATCCTTTGGGTAGTTCCCATCGGGCCAAGTGAAGTAAGAGGGGTGAGGGTCCGCATAGCTCACGTACTCCCGCCGACAAAAATCATCATAGATGGGATAAGTACCGGTAGCTTGATCATAATATATCCGGTCCAACTTTCTCCCCAACACGTCCCTCTCACTAGCGGCCTTGGCCGTGGCAATGTCCATCCTCTCCATCCACTCGGTGAGGGAAGGTGGCAAGGGAGGAGGGGTCGAGGAGGACGCCTCACCTTGTTGAAATTGCCACGGTGGAGGTTGTTGAGTTTGAGGTGCGGCATATCGAAGGGAGGAGGGAGTGTCGCGTCTACGGTCCCTAGAATAAACTCGAGGAGCATTGGGAGGTGGTTGATCGGTGGGAGGGTCTTCTTCAATATCAAGGAGATAGAACTCCTTGTCCTTTTCAATCTTTACCGCGGTAACATTTGGAAGCCGGATTGAATTCTTATAATTGATTTGCCAATATTCAAGATCGTCAAGGGGGCTCACCTTGAACCACTCAAGCTTGGTGGTCATGTAGTGCTTTGTCAAGTAGGTGTCCCCGGCTATCCAATTCATCGTGGAAAGGTCAACCGGACGGTCCATGTGACGGGCAATTCGGGTGATCATGCCACCCACATGTATCGGGACTTTGTGCCCCGGAGAACTTGCAATTTTTGAAAGGTTAAGGGCGAGGTAGTGAGCCACATTAATTCGGAAGGGGGTGGGTTTCGTGAACAAGTAGGACCCTAATATTTCAAGCTCGTGGGTCCTAAACACCCATGGCTCATCTACCGCAAGAACGGTGCATCCCATACATCGATGCCACACCCGAATGACGGGGTTGTGGCAACTAGTCGCGGGCCTTTTCAGCCCGGGTTGATCATCAATGCCCGAAATTGCTTTCCAAACACGGGAATAGTGAAAATCAGCGGGCGGGTTATGCGACGGCGCATTTTCCAGCCCAAAAATTTGAGCCAACCTACCCAAAGTAATGTTATGTTCCCGGTTCATGAGTCTAAAGCTAAGGGTAGCCACCATCCCGGATGACCGGTGCTTAGTAATCTTAAGACTACTCAAAAATTCCCATGTGATCCGAGGGTAAGTATACTCATGCATGGTAAATATCCCCCTCATACCACACCCCGCAAACAAAGCTTCCGTCTCCCTAGCAATCCCAATGGCACACAAAGACGGATGATGAAGGAACTTAGTAGGGGTGAGGGGACGATTTTTAAAGAGAATAAACTTACCCTTCTGCGTAGGAGTGGTAAACTCGACAGTGGGAAAATCCGGATCGGGGTATGTATCGGTCGCGGCTCGAGCAATCAAAGCTTCTTGGTCCCTTGCTATGTCGGCCCTTGTTCTTCTTCCGGCCATCTTGATGATTGGAGTGGATTGGTGAAGGTTAGAGGGAGTTTGATTGAGTTTTAATGGAGTTAGGGTTGAAAAGGGGGAAAAAATATGGAGGGATGAAGAAGGGAGAAAGGGGAAATGAAATGAAGAATAGGGGAATCTCGGGCTTTAATTTTGCGTCTGATGATGCGTTTTGCCGGTTTGTGAACCGGCAACCGGTCAGCCGGTAAAACGCACTTCCCAAATTTCTAATTTTCGAATTTCCCTTTCAAATTTCTTGACCTCGCTGCCGGTGGACTAACCGGTTGCCGGTCCACCGGCAAAACACTCCCCTCATCTCATTTTCCCAAATACCAGGCGTGTTATGCCGGTGAGCCGGCTGCCGGCCTACCGGCAAAACACTCTCCTCACTCAAAATTAACTTCCCAGGCTTCAATACATGAGTGTCCTGCCGGTGGGCCGGTTGCCGGCCTGCCGGCAGAACACTCCTCTTCACCAATTTTCGAGATTTTCTAAGTCAGCATGTGTGTCATGCCGGTGGGCCGGTTGCCGGCCTGCCGGCAAATCACACTCCCAATCATCAATTCTTCAAATTTTCATCCTGCCAGGTGTGTTATGCCGGTGAGCCGGCTGCCGGCCTGCCGGCAAAACACACTCTTTCTTCAATTTTCCAGAATTTCGTTTGGCCTCGCTGCCGGTAGACCAGCCGGCTGCCGGTCCACCGGCAGAACACAACACACAGCTATTTTTTCATTGTTTTCTTCATATTTGCTCAATTTTTCTCCAACTCAACTTTGAGCTTTTTCATTGACCACTGGATTCTTGTTTTCCGCAACTACTCCGACGCATGATGTCGGGATTTTGGGTCAACGAAAATAAAACTTGTGTTCATCAAAAGTGACCGCCGTCACCAATCCAAATAGACAAAATACGACTCCAAATCTCTCACTTCTAGTCTAGAATGCAAGTTATATACAAAGATGCATGGGTTGCCTCCCATGAAGCGCCCTTGTTTTATGTCGTAGGCTCGACCAAGTAAACAAGCCAACAAATTTTCATGATGAGGAAGGAAAAGAACCTTAATTCACTAGAAAGGTTTCAAGGGTCTTCATTTCCTTTTGGACGGGATTGCCAACATGATAGTGCTTTAACCTTTGACCATTCACTTTGAAGGTCCGGTCTCCTTGGCTTATTTCCACCGCCCCATGAGGGAATGATCGGACCACGGTGAAGGGTCCGGTCCACTTTGACCTCAATTTTCCGGAAAAGAACTTCAAACGGGTATCGTATAGAAGAACCAATTCCCCTTCCTTGAACTCCCTTCTAGTTATGTGCTTGTCATGAAATCTTTTCGTTCTTTCCTTGTACAACTTGGCATTCTCATAGGCTTCTAGCCTAAACTCTTCCAATTCATTCAAATCGAGAAGTCTCTTCTCACCGGCCGTCTTCAAGTCATAGTTTAGATGCTTGATGGCCCAATATGCCTTATGTTCAAGTTCAACCGGCAAATGACAAGCCTTGCCATACACTAATCGGAATGGTGAGGTACCGATAGGTGTTTTGAAGGCCGTCCGGTAGGCCCACAAGGCATCATCAATTTTCAAGGACCAATCTTTTCTTGACTTGTTCACGGTTCTCTCAAGTATAGTCTTCAACTCTCGGTTGGAAATCTCGGCTTGCCCATTAGCTTGAGGATGGTAGGCAAGACTCTTCCTTTGTTGCACTCCATACTTTTTCAACAAAGCTTCCAATGCTCTCTCCCCGAAATGAGTACCACGATCGCTAATGAGGACTCTCGGGACCCCAAACCTAGGAAAGATGACCTTTTGAAGTAGCTTGATCACTTCCTTAGCATCACAAGTCTTAGTCGGGATCGCCTCAACCCATTTGCTTACATAGTCAACCGCCACGAGTATGTACTCATTGCCGAATGAGGATGGGAAGGGACCTTGATAATCTATCCCCCACACATCAAAGAGCTCAACTTCAAGCATGAAGTTCATGGGCATTTCATGTTTCCTTGTGATGTTCCCGCTCCTTTGACATTTGTCACATCCTTTAACATAAAAGGCAACGTCACGGAATAGAGAGGGCCAAAAGAAACCACATTGAAGCACTTTAGCGGCCGTCTTCTTGGAGCTTGCATGGCCACCACAAGGCAAGTCATGGCAATGGCTCATAATGGAGGTAGCTTCTTCTCTCGGAACACACCTTCTTATCATCCCATCGGCACAAGACTTGTACAAACATGGGTCATCCCAATAATAGTGCCTCACATCGTGGAAGAACTTCTTCTTTTTGTGGTAGTCATAATCATGAGGAACTATCCCGGAGACCAAATAATTGACAATGTCCGCATACCACGGTGCTTCTCCCAAGCTTAGGGACAACAAGTGGTCATCGGGCAAATAATCATTGATAGGAAGCCCATTGTCAACATTGAGGTTGGTTAGCCGGGATAGATGATCGGCCACCACATTTTCAACTCCTTTCTTGTCTCTAATTTCCATGTCAAACTCTTGGAGAAGTAGTATCCATCTAATCAATCGAGGCTTGGACTCTTTCTTGATGAGCAAGTGTCTCAAAGCAACATGATCGGTGAACACAATAACCTTAGCTCCCACCAAATAGGTCCGGAACTTCTCCATTGCAAAAACCACGGCTAAAAGCTCCTTTTCCGTTGTTGAGTAATTTGTTTGAGCATCATCTAGAGTTTTGCTTGCTGATGGTCTCAAGTCAACCTCGCAAGTGCACGATTTTATCGTTGTACACTTAAAAGGGTCGATCCCACAAGGAGTAGGTGGAGTACTAATCGTTCTAATTCACCGGTTTAGCTAAGTCGATAAATAACAAAGGTGGGAGTAACAAACTAGCACTAAACTATCAAATTTAAAGACTAAAGACAAGGTAAGATAAAAGCAAGCTAAAAATAAAGGATAATTCAAATAAAGAGAAAGACTAGAACTCGGTTCGACCATAAACATGAATAATTCCACATACTAATCGTCTCGGCCAATCTAAAGGGGTAGAAAGGAAAGGGGGAGATGACTCTAATTCGCCTAGAACCTCCCTTCCGGTCTCGCACTAGGACACTAGTTGCTCTTACTAACCCCCCTCCCGGGTTCGAAAGTCGGTATCCCCAACTCAAAACCCGACAACCCCAAGAACATGCATTTTCCCAAGGAGGTCAAGTAAATGGTCAAGGTCATTAAGCCCTCATCATATTCCGGGTCATCCCACTCCCCCTTCCGGAGGTCGATTTCAAACGCTAGCCTAGGGGCACCCTCCCTCGGTTCTCCCTTCCGGTCTCAACCTTAGTTGGTGACAAGGGTCGGTCCCCAAATACTCGACTAACAACCTAACCAACTTCCGTTGGTGTGGCAAGGGTCAAAAGCCGACACTACCCGGAAACCAAACCTTAAGCATGAAAATTCCCCAAGACTACCCTAACCAATTTTCCCTACAAATTAGCCTTAGTGACAATTAATTAGTGAAATTACCCATATCGGGCCAAACCGAGTCCTAGAAGGAGACTACTCACTAATCATTGTTTTAGTTGTAAAATAAACAATAAAGATGGAAACTTTGGTCACAAACATGGTGAGGAGATAAATCTTACTACTAAGCATGCAACAAATCAACAATAGTTAAGAGGAAAAGAGATATTAATCTAATAACAAGGTTTATTAAACTAAAAGTCACAATCTTTAACCAAATCCACTCAAAGATTAAGTCTTTGAGGACAACTAACCAAGGATGAACAAATGAAAGAGAATCAAAGCAAAGATGAACAATGAAAAGATGAACAATGATGGAAATAAGAACAACAAACAAACAACAACAACAATTTTAACATAAACAATCAAATAAACTTGAAGGAAGAACAAAGTGTAAACAAATGAAAATAAGGAAAGAAATAATACCAATCAAGAAGCAAGAAAGGAAGAATGATAGAATAAATAAGTATAAACTTTCAATCTTCTTCTTACAACCCAAATTCAATCACAAATTGATTGAATTACTACTCTAATTAAGGAATGATTAGCAAAAGGATTAGCAAAGTTTTAAACTTGAAGGGGTAATATTATTAGATCTAGGGTTGTGTGTACAAAAGGGTTTAAGAGGGGGTATATATAGGTTATACAAGGATTAGGACCTAAATTGGAAATGGGCTTTGAAACACGTATATGCACTCTGGCCGGTCAATCCGACCGCCGGTCATTTGACCGGGGAGATCCCCGGAAGTTTTGAACAAGTTTTGAAGTCATCAGTGTGCACGGCCGGTCAACCGGCCGCCGGTCCAACGACCGGTGGGGCACCCTTGACTTTGAAGCTTGACTTTTTACCTTGGAGGAACTCCCGGTAATGGCTAGCCGGCGCACGGTCATTTGACCTACCGGGAGTTTCTGTAACATTCTTCCATTTTCTTTGTTTCTTGACCAATCGTCCTCCCAGTAATGGCTAGCCGGCCGCCGCCACCACCGGGAACACTCCTTCCTTGTTTCCTCTTCATTTCTTGTATATAGGTGCTCCCAGCCGGCTAGCCGGCTGCCGGCCTACCGGCTGAGAGTACCTCTCAGCATCAATTCCTTCATTTTCCTTGTAGATGTACTCCCAGCCGGCTAGCCGGCTGCCGGCCTACCGGCCGAGGGTACATCTCAGCATACTTCCCTTCTTCTTTCATGCAAGGCTTAGAAATCCCGTCTTTCTAGCTTCGTTTCGCCCGTTCCCGCCTCAATTTCTGCAAGGGGGCCAAAGTGTCATAGTAAAGGGAATCGGGACTAGAAATGAGAGTAAAGGGGGTACAAAACCACCTTAAATGGGGTCGAATATGCATGAAAATAGAGGGAAAAAGAGTGCAAAATGGTCCTATATCAAACCTCCCCACACTTAATCCTTACTCGTCCCCGAGTAAGTCCTTAAACCAAATGTACAAAGCATTATTATGATAGACATGGAGAGTGGATGCACAATATAAGCATCACTCAACTAAACTACTACTTAAGCCGATCGAGTATTAGCGCACTCAACGCCCCTTCAACTCACAATTTGACACCCATGAGGGGAGAGTGCCCTATTGCAAGGCAAGTTGGGTCTTGCTACAAAACTTTTGACACATTCATCATGAAAGCACATAATCAACAAATAGAATGCATCTAACAAAATGATCCACTTTCCTCATCTAAGTGGTCGGATTTTTCAAATAACAAAACATGGTCTTGGTCGGGAGTACCGTCTCAGGAGTGCCAAATGAGGTGCCAACCCCCTAAATGTGACAAAAGCAACCCATGTGTGACCAATGCTCAAGAAACAAATTCGAGAGCGGGGAAAGGGAAGAAAGGGCAAGACCGCCGAGAATTACAAGGCCGACACAAGATTCGACCAAAGGACCCATGACTAAGGGGACCAAGGCAACGACATCCTCACGGTTTTCACTCGTCACTCGATGAAAGAACAAGGTGATTTTTGTGACAAAAAGTAACCAAAATCACTCAACTAACTCGACTAGCGAAGACGTGCCCGCAATCTAATGTGTAAGACCGTCCTATGTCCAATGAAATGCAAACAATGATAAAAATGCACACAATATGAAGCAAAGGGTTACAACGGGGCTAAGGAGAAGGTCAAAACGGGATTGGTGCAAGCACCGTTTGGATATGTGGAGCTAAAATCAAGAATCGTCAACACATCACATCCCATTTTTTATTGCAACACATGAGACACGTCTATGCCCTAACATAGCAATGATGACCAAAACTATGCAAAAATTGCATAAACCCAACTCAAGTAGGAAAAAATTTGATAAAACTCCTTTTATTTCAACAAATGGTAACGTCTACACCATAACAATGACTCGGTTTCCAAGCCATGCAAAAAATGTGCAAACCCGACTCATTTTTGGAAAAACATCAATTTGCCCCTTTTTATTTAGCAACGGCTTTTTCTACCCCTTTAAATGATGAGTAGGGGTGTTGCTTGCCTTTTTCTTTTCTTGACAATAAACAAATATATACAACACAAGTAACTCATTTTTTGGATTTTTCATGACTTTTTCACTTTTCTATTTTGTTTTTCATTTCTTTTTCAAAACCTCTTATTTATATACAACACCAAATGTAGACAAAATTTTCGACCCAATGGACATGTACTTCGTCCATCACCAAATTCCGACTCCACCACCTAGACACTTCTACAAATCATGACCCATTCTTGATTAAGGAGGGGTGTTTTTGGGATGTAGCTCTTTTAGTGGGTATGCCAAAAGGAATAGGCTAAGGCTCAGAGGGGTGAATCAAAAAGGAAATCAATGCAAGGGACGAAACTAAGCTAATTTGGCTTTTGTGAGGTTCATAAAACTGATTTTTGCTTCAAATCATATGCACAAAAATGTAATGCAATTTCATGGTCTAAGGACGATGCGACACACTTATACGTAATGATGTGACACGCCTCGCGAGGAGACCTACTCTCAAACCTAGATGAGGGCGGGGTATGAATGTACCCGCCCTAGGAGGCTCTACCCTTACCTTTGAGTAGTTCAGGTCGAGCCAAAGGCCTAGTCTACGGCCCAAGGTGTCACAAGATCGGTCTAGACTCTTTGGTCAAGCTCCCTCTTCCTTGGCTAACTAAGAGGCCACGGGTGCGAGTCACGAGGAGGGGGAAGGCACAATTGAGCACATAAGTTCATCATGGGGGTACTTGGTTCCCTTCCTTTGACCATGTTCTTCCTTAAAAATTTATTTACAAACTCAATGCAAAAGAAAGAAATGCAACAAGTATTTACATGTGAGCAAATGCATGCGGAAATTTAAACAAACATGAAATGAAACATGAAATGAAACATGCAACAAATTGGCTAAACCTAGCAGCACATCAACACCAAAATTCCAAACGGTCTCCCAAGGAGACACCCAAAGCAACAAAAATCCCATCCTCCTCCATATTATACAACAATATAAAAAGAGAAAGAACGGGAAAAAGAGGAAAGAGATAAGAACGTCTATACCAAGCGGTCTTCTAGTCTCCTTTTTGCCTTGGATAGTCAATGTACCTTGCCACTTTGTTAGCCGAACACATGTATATACAATGCAATATTTTTTGAATTTTTGAATTTTTTCAATTTTTAGTCATTTTCTTTAATTTATAAACATTTACAATTATAAACAAATATACACGAGTGAATATTTCCCTCCCCACACTTGAGATGTACATTGTCCTCAATGGACAAAAGCATAGGGAGTGAATAAGAAAAGAAAAGAACAGATTTTTTTTTGTTTTTTTTTTTTTTTTGATTTTTCAAAGGGAAAATAACATATTTTTGGGATTTTTGTTTTGAAAAATTAAAAGGACATATTTTTGGGTTTGGTTTTTTTTTTTTTTTTTTTTTATATGAAAACTCCCTCCCCACACTTATTTATTTACATTACTTCCAAATGGAAATAAATGTGTGAAGGGAGTACAAATTAAAAGACATATTTTTGTTTTTTTTTTTAGGCCCTCCCCACACTTATTTATAAACATGGGAGGGCATATTGGTGAAATAAATTAACATGTTTTTGGTTTTTTGGTCATTTTTTTCAATTTTTAGTTGGTTTTTATTTTGAAAATGCAATGCATGCTCTATTCTATATGCTAAATTGAAATGACAATGCAAATTACGCTAAGTGAATGCAATTATTAAATGTGACAATATATTACAAAATTGAAATCTAATGCAATTTTATATGATGCAACTAAATGAATTATCAACTAAATGCATGCGAAAAATTTAAACATGAATGAGAAATTTGGATAAAAGGGAAGGATCATACTTGTCGTTTGGATTGATTGGGAGGATAAAAGAAACCATCAACTCGGGGACTAAGACCCCATCTCATCATCATCATCTTCATCATCTTCATTATCTTCATTACCATCACCATCACCTTGAATTCCCCCGAACTCGGAGTCACGAATGAAATCGCCCGTGTTCAAGAGGGCATCCGAGCTAAAATCCTCCAATGGTTGGCTCACACCAACAAACATCTCCGGGCGCCCTCCGGCACCACTAGACCCGCCCTCTTGGAAGATCGAAGGGGTACCCCCGAACCACCTCGCGTCATGTCCCTCCCCTTGGGAGGTAGGCGGGGTGGGAAAAACCGGAGCGCTAAAATAGTCGGGCCGCAAGTTAATATCTCCGTAGCGGAAGGTCCCGTCTTCCGGATGCCCGCCATCCGGAAATAAATAGTAGGAGGGGTGAAGGCCGGAGGGGTGCTTGTAATGGTTCCTCATACAATCGTCATAGACCGGAAATTGACCAAGAGAGGTGTCATAGTAAATCCGGTCAAGTCTTTGTTGAAGGCCATGCCGCTCATTTGCGGCGTTTGTCATATTAATTTTCATCTCCGCCATGAAGGAAACGAGGTCGGCATGGAGAGGAGGCGATTGTTGTTGGTGTTGAGTGGAGGACCCCTCTCCTTGTTGCAAGGGGCCGGGGACAAAAGGAGAAGTCGGTGTGGCATACCGCAAGGTAGACCTTGCGGGGATGATGGGTCGGCCACGAGCATACCGAAGGTTAGGGTTAATTTGTTGGGGGATGGAGGGATCTTCAAGATCTTCAATCTCAAGCAAGTAATATTCTTGGTTAGGTACTACTTTCATTTTATCGGGGTTGGGAAGAGGGATAGAATTCCGATCAACTCCATCAACCCGAATTTGCCAATAGTCTAGGCCATCATTCGGGTTGGTCTTCAACCAACCGAGGTTGTGGTGGATGTAATTTTTGAACAACATTGTATCACCAATCATGGAACGCAACCCACCCAAGTTGACCCTCCGATTGAGCCTCTTCATCAAATGGGTAATGAGTCCACCCACGACAACGGCCGTATTAGAGGCCGGAGAATTGCTAAGCCGTTGTAAAGTGAGGGCCAAATGGTGGGCAATGTCAATTTTGAAAGTAGTTGGGTTGGAGCGAAGGTAAGAGCCGAGAATTTCTAATTCCTCCGTTCTAAAATTATGATTTTCCTCTCGGCCAAAGATGGTCCAACCCATGTACCTATGCCAAACCCGGATAGCCGCATTGTGGACTGTATTGGCGGCTCTCTTGACCCCCTTAACATCATCTAAACCCGTAATAGCCTTCCATAAGGCCCCATGGTCAAATGTCTCGGGTGCCTTGTGAGGAGGGCTAGTGTCAAGCCCAAAATGGGATGCAAAGGTCGGAAGGGTCAAGGAGTAGTCCTTGTTCATCAATCTAAAGTGCAAAAAGGCTACCTTTTGGGTTTGGCGGTGTTTGTCAAGACGGAGGGAGCTCAAAAACTCCCAAGTAAGACGAACATAGGTCCGCTCATGAATTCCGTACATCATTTTCATGCCCACCCCATCAAATAAATCAAGAGTAACTTGATCTAATCCTAGTTCCCTCATGGATTGACGATCAATGAATCGGGTAGGGACAATAGGGCGTCTTTTGAATAAGACGAACTTACCTTTCATTGTGATTGAGCTGAATTGGATGTCCGGGAAGTCGGGGTCGGAGCTCATGTCGGTCGCCGCCGCCGCTACCGCCTCCGCCTGCTGAAGGGCTAAATCTCCTCTCCTCACTCTCTTCTTTGGGGCCATATTTGTGGTTTTGATGGTGGGTGAAAGGCTAGGAAGGAGGTGAGGTGGTTGTTGGTGGTTGAGGTGGTGGTGGGTGGTGGCGGGAAAGGTTGTAGGTGGTGGTGGGAGGGGTTGTTGAAGGGGATGAGGGAGGGGGAGTTAGGGTTAGAGTGAGAGAGAGGGGAAGAAAGTGTCGAAGTTTATGAGGGAATTTGGGCGAATTTGGTGTTAAAACACGATCAGAGGGCTCCCAGCCGGTCAGGAGACCGGCCGCCGGTCACCCGGCTGGGAGTTCAAGTGATTTTTGAAATTCCATAGAAAAGATCAGAAGACTCCCAGCCGGTCAGAAGACCGGCCGCCGGTCACCCGGCTGGGAGTTCACCCAATCTCCATTTTCTTCATAAATGCATTCCCAGCCGGTGAGCCGGCTGCCGGCCTGCCGGCTGGGACTTCCTTCTTAAGAAAACTTGATGAAAATTCCTCATAAGCGCATCCCAGTAGGTGGACAGGTCGCCCTCCGGGACTTCCTTCAATCCAATTTGTCACATTTTCTATTGTATATGCACTCCCGGTAGGTGGGCAGCTGCTTGACTCTTGGTGGGACTACTTTCCTTGTGTTTTCAACAAAAATCCACCAAACTTACAGAACTTCCCCGGTCGGGGGACCAGGGACCGCCGCCACACCCTACTGGGACTCCTTTTCATCATGATTTCTTCAATAAACCCCTTTTTCCAATTCCCATCATTTATTGGCCTCGTTTTCCGTGTTTTCAACTTTCAAACCCGACTCGGGACGTCGGATAAAGGCCAATAAATGGTCAAACGCTTGTTCATCAAACAAAAACCCCAAGTCTTCAATACTCATGGCCGACAACAATCAAATTGACAAGTAGTATCCATCCAAAATTCCTCGAATTCTTCCTAAATGCATGATATATACAAAGATGCATGGGTTGCCTCCCATGAAGCGCCCTTGTTTATTGTCGTAGGCTCGACGGAGTTAACAAGCCAACAAATTTTCATGATGAGGATGGAAAAGAACCTTAATTCACTAGAAAGGTTTCAAGGGTCTTCATTTCCTTTTGGACGGGATTGCCAACATGATAGTGCTTTAACCTTTGACCATTCACTTTGAAAGTTCGGTCTCCTTGGCTTATTTCCACCGCCCCATGAGGGAAAGATCGGACCACGGTGAAGGGTCCGGTCCACTTCGACCTCAATTTTCCGGAAAAGAACTTCAAACGGGTATCGTATAAAAGGACTAATTCCCCTTCCTTGAACTCCCTTCTAATTATGTGCTTGTCATGAAATCTTTTCGTTCTTTCCTTGTACAACTTGGCATTCTCATAGGCTTCTAGCCTAAACTCTTCCAATTCATTCAAATCGAGAAGCCTCTTCTCACCCGCCGTCTTCAAGTCATAGTTGAGATACTTGATGGCCCAATATGCCTTATGTTCAAGCTCAACCGGTAAATGACAAGCCTTGCCATACACCAATCGGAATGGTGAGGTACCGATAGGTGTTTTGAAGGCCGTCCGGTAAGCCCACAAGGCATCATCAATTTTCAAGGACCAATCTTTTCTTGACTTGTTCACGGTTCTCTCAAGTATAGTCTTCAACTCTCGGTTGGAAATCTCGGCTTGCCCATTAGCTTGAGGATGGTAGGCAAGACTCTTCCTTTGTTGCACTCCATACTTTTTCAACAAAGCTTCCAATGCTCTCTCCCCGAAATGAGTACCACGATCGCTAATGAGGACTCTCGGGACCCCAAACCTAGGAAAGATGACCTTTTGAAGTAGCTTGATCACTTCCTTAGCATCACAAGTCTTAGTCGGGATCGCTTCAACCCATTTGCTTACATAGTCAACCGCCACGAGTATGTACTCATTGCCGAATGAGGATGGGAAGGGACCTTGATAATCTATCCCCCACACATCAAAGAGCTCAACTTCAAGCATGAAGTTCATGGGCATTTCATGTTTCCTTGTGATGTTCCCGCTCCTTTGACATTTGTCACATCCTTTAACATAAAAGGCAACGTCACGGAATAGAGAGGGCCAAAAGAAACCACATTGAAGCACCTTAGCGGCCGTCTTCTTGGAGCTTGCATGGCCACCACAAGGCAAGTCATGGCAATGGCTCATAATGGAGGTAGCTTCTTCTCTCGGAACACACCTTCTTATCATCCCATCGGCACAAGACTTGTACAAACATGGGTCATCCCAATAATAGTGCCTCACATCGTGGAAGAACTTCTTCTTTTTGTGGTAGTCATAATCATGAGGAACTATCCCGGAGACCAAATAATTGACAATGTCCGCATACCACGGTGCTTCTCCCAAGCTTAGGGACAACAAGTGGTCATCGGGCAAATAATCATTGATAGGAAGCCCATTGTCAACATTGAGGTTGGTTAGCCGGGATAGATGATCGGCCACCACATTTTCAACTCCTTTCTTGTCTCTAATTTCCATGTCAAACTCTTGGAGAAGTAGTATCCATCTAATCAATCGAGGCTTGGACTCTTTCTTGATGAGCAAGTGTCTCAAAGCAACATGATCGGTGAACACAATAACCTTAGCTCCCACCAAGTAGGTCCGGAACTTCTCCATTGCAAAAACCACGGCTAAAAGCTCCTTTTCCGTTGTTGAGTAATTTGTTTGAGCATCATCTAGAGTTTTGCTTGCATAATGAATTGCATGCACCTTTCCATCCTTCCTTTGGCCTAAAATCGCGCCTAAGGCATGATCGCTCGCATCACACATTAACTCAAACGGCAAGCTCCAATCCGGAGGTTGTATAATTGGAGCACTTGTCAAAGCCTCCTTCAACCTATTAAAAGCATCAAGACACCGGTTAGAAAACAAGAAAGGGGTATCTTTGGCTAACAATTCGGTCAAGGGCCTCGCGATCTTAGAGAAGTCCTTGATGAAGCGGCGATAAAAGCCCGCATGACCAAGGAAACTTCTCACCCCCTTAACATTGGTGGGAGGTGGGAGACTAGCTATGACCTCTATCTTAGCCTTATCAACTTCAATTCCACGGTTGGACACTATGTGTCCCAACACAACACCTTCTTGTACCATGAAATGACACTTCTCCCAATTGAGCACAAGGTTAGACTCTTGACATTTACTCAAAACTTTCTCCAAATTCATCAAACAATTTTCAAAACTTTTCCCAACAACCGAGAAATCATCCATGAAAACTTCCATTTCTTGTTCAATGAAATCGGAGAAAATCGACATCATAGCTCTTTGAAAGGTAGAGGGAGCATTACATAGCCCAAACGGCATTCTCCTATATGCATAGGTGCCGAATGGGCAAGTAAAGGTGGTCTTCTCTTGGTCACTTGGATGGATAGGGATTTGGAAAAATCCCGAATAGCCATCCAAGAAGCAAAAATAGTTGTGTTGAGCTAATCTTTCTAGCATTTGATCCATGAACGGTAAAGGAAAGTGATCCTTCCGGGTGGATTTGTTCAACTTCCTATAGTCCACGCATTTCTCCACCCGGTTACCGTTCTTGTAGGAATCAATTCATTCTTGTCATTTCGCACTACCGTCATGCCTCCTTTTTTGGGAACTACATGAACCGGGCTTACCCACCTACTATCCGAAATAGGATAGATAATGCCCGCGTCAAGTAGCTTAAGGACTTCTTTCCTTACAACCTCTTTCATGATGGGATTAAGCCTTCTTTGTGGCTCAATTGAGGATGCATCCTCATTTTCAAGAAGAATTTTATGAGTACACAAAGAGGGACTAATCCCTTTGAGGTCACCAATAGTGTACCCAAGGACACCCTTGAACTTCTTGAGCAAAGAAATGAGTTTTGAAGTTTGGGTGTCATCAAGTGCACTATTGATGATGACGGGAAAAGTGGAATTATCTCCTAGAAATTCATACTTCAAAGAAGAGGGAAGAGGTTTAAGTTCAACCGTAGGAGGAGGCGTGGAACTCTCCTCCTTCTTACCGACTTCCAACATTTCAAATTTGGGAGCTTGTTCATGAATAGGAGCCGAATCCAACATCCATACATATGCAAGAGTCTCAACATCTTTGTCATCGACTTCATACCCACTAACAAGACAAGTCTCCAAAGGATCCACGGAGGAAGCTTTTGGGTCATGCTTCTCCATGGGATTCTCAAGAATGTCAACAATGCAACAAGTGTCACCTAGAGAAGGAGCTTCCATTGACTTGTGGAGTTCCAATTCCACTCTATCTTCACCCACTTGTAAAGACAACTTGCCACTCTTTACATCGATCATAGCTCCACCGGTAGCAAGACAAGGTCGGCCTAAAATAATAGGCACATTGTAATCCTCCGGCATATCCATAACAAAGAAATCACATGGTATGACAAGCTTCCCAACTACCAAGGGTACATCTTCAATTACACCAATGGGAAATTTGACCGACCGATCGGCAAGTTGAAGCGAAACTCTAGTAGGTTTCAAATCTCCCAAATCAAGCCTCTTGAATATAGAAAGTGGCATGAGGCTCACACTAGCCCCCAAATCACACAAAGCTCTCTTAATAGCCACCCCTTGGATAGAACAAGGGATAGAGAAACTCCCCGGATCTTCTAGCTTGTTAGGAAGCTTGTTGGTGTGAGTGAGTATAGCGCTACATTCCTTGGAGAGGTTGATGGTTTGCACCTCTCCATTCTTCTTCTTCAAGGTGACAAGTTCCTTAAGAAACTTGCCATAGGATGGGATTTCGGTAATCATATCAAGGAAAGGGATAGTGACATTCATTCCCTTCAAGATCTCCACAAACTTCTCATATTTCTTTTCAATTCTTGGCTTTGCAAGCCTTTGTGGAAAGGGTACCGGTGCTACATACTCCCTTGGTGGTGGAGTACATTCTTTGACCTTAGGTGCAATAGGCTCATCCTGCTTTGGAGGGTCAACCATCTCCACCTCCTTAGACTTCTCCACCACAATTTCCTCTTCTTGCACAACTTCAACCGGGTGCTCTTTCACAACTTCATTAGTCACCCTCTTTCTCTTCCACTTAGGAGATTTCTCAACCTCCTCCAATTGCTTCCCACTCCTCAAAAATACCGCGTTCATCTCCCTTGGGTTAACCGTATTACCCGGAAACTTCCCCGGATTTTGAGCCAATTGACTCAATTGTTGAGAAATTTGGGCCACATGAGTTTCCGTAGCCTTTTGTGATGCCCGTATTTCATCATTCACCCGGCTTTGTGAGGCAATGTGGTTATCAAGCTTTGAGTCGGATTTTTGATTTGCAATGACCAATTGTTCAAAGGCTTGTTCCCAAGATGGTTTTTGAGGGGTTTGGAAGTTTTGGTTTTGTGGTTGGAAACTTTGGGTTTGTTGTTGATTGAAATTTTGCCCCTTGAAGCCCCCAAATGGTTGTTGGTTTTGGGTGATGAATTGTTTTCCTTGGAATCCGGGTGGGATTTGTCTTTGGAATTGAGAGTTTTGATTGAACCTTGGTTGTTGTTGAGGTTGGGAAGTTGTGGGATTTTGAATGTTTTGTGAAGCATAAGATAAGAAAGGGTGAGTTCTCTTTCCATTGACAAATTGGTTGTTGTTATTATTGTTGAACCCTTGCCTTGCACTAGTTGACTCCCAAAGCCCATTTACTTGCTCATAGCATTCCTCACCTAGGGGTGCAATCAAGGGACACCCAATGGGAGTATGCCCTTGTTCACCACACAACTCACAAGACAAGACTTGCCTCATATCGGAGCCTTTAGGTTTTGAATTTAGCAAAGCAACTTGTTGGGTGAGTTCATCTAGCATACCTTTAACTTCCACATTCAAAACGGAATTAGAATCCTTGCTTTTGCCTTTCCTCATTTGCCTATCACTTCCCCATTCCATAGTTCTCGAGGCCATCTCCTCAATTAGTTCCTTTGCCGCTTTATGCCCCAAAATGTCTAAGGCACCTTTCCCCGATCCCGCATCCAATGAAAGCCTAAGGTCTTGAGCCAACCCTTTGTAGAAATTGTTCACTAGCTCGGCTTCGGAGATACCATGGTGAGGGCACAACCGTTGGAGCTTCTTGTACCGTTCCCATGCCTCATATAAGGTTTCATCCTCTTCTTGAGTAAAGCTTTGTAATTCACTCTTGACTTTGGCCGTTCTTGAGGGTGGGAAATATTTGTTCAAAAATGCCTTAGCCAACTCATCCCATGTCTTGAAGGAATCCGGGTCACAATTCTTCAACCAATCCTTGGCCGAACCCCTAAGTGAACGGGGGAACAACCTAAGGCGAACCGCGTCATCGGAAACCCCATTTGACTTGTACATATCACAATTTTCAAGGAAATCATTTAGATGATCATTTGGGTTTTCCAAGGGACCTCCTCCAAATTGGTTGTCTTGAACAAGGTTGAGCAAGGCATTTTTAATCTCAAAGTTGTTAGCTTGAATTCGTGGCCTTTGGATGCTTGGATTGACTATGTGCTTAGGAGCCATAGTGTCTCTTATCGGAACCGGTTCACCCATGGTGCTAGGCTCTTCTTCTAAAATCCCAAAAGGATTTTCAAACACTACTTCGGTAGCTTCTTGGTGATTAACTTCTTCAATTGGTGGATTGTCAAGTAAACCCCTTCTTCTTAGAGAGTTAAATCTTCTTGCCGTAGCTTCAATTTCAAGATCAAGTTGATATATCGGTTGACCTCGTCTTCGTCGCCTACTCATGCAAAAGACCTAAGAACTTGAAAGAAAGGATTAGTAACAAAGGACTTAGTCTAAACTAGGACAAAAACGATTAATATCAAGCCGTACTCCCCGGCAACGGCGCCAAAAACTTGATGGTCTCAAGTCAACCTCGCAAGTGCACGATTTTATCGTTGTACACTTAAAAGGGTCGATCCCACAAGGAGTAGGTGGAGTACTAATCGTTCTAATTCACCGGTTTAGCTAAGTCGATAAATAACAAAGGTGGGAGTAACAAACTAGCACTAAACTATCAAATTTAAAGACTAAAGACAAGGTAAGATAAAAGCAAGCTAAAAATAAAGGATAATTCAAATAAAGAGAAAGACTAGAACTCGGTTCGACCATAAACATGAATAATTCCACATACTAATCGTCTCGGCCAATCTAAAGGGGTAGAAAGGAAAGGGGGAGATGACTCTAATTCGCCTAGAACCTCCCTTCCGGTCTCGCACTAGGACACTAGTTGCTCCTACTAACCCCCCTCCCGGGTTCGAAAGTCGGTATCCCCAACTCAAAACCCGACAACCCCAAGAACATGCATTTTCCCAAGGAGGTCAAGTAAATGGTCAAGGTCATTAAGCCCTCATCATATTCCGGGTCATCCCACTCCCCCTTCCGGAGGTCGATTTCAAACGCTAGCCTAGGGGCACCCTCCCTCGGTTCTCCCTTCCGGTCTCAACCTTAGTTGGTGACAAGGGTCGGTCCCCAAATACTCGACTAACAACCTAACCAACTTCCTTTGGTGTGGCAAGGGTCAAAAGCCGACACTACCCGGAAACCAAACCTTAAGCATGAAAATTCCCCAAGACTACCCTAACCAATTTTCCCTACAAATTAGCCTTAGTGACAATTAATTAGTGAAATTACCCATATCGGGCCAAACCGAGTCCTAGAAGGAGACTACTCACTAATCATTGTTTTAGTTGTAAAATAAACAATAAAGATGGAAACTTTGGTCACAAACATGGTGAGGAGATAAATCTTACTACTAAGCATGCAACAAATCAACAATAGTTAAGAGGAAAAGAGATATTAATCTAATAACAAGGTTTATTAAACTAAAAGTCACAATCTTTAACCAAATCCACTCAAAGATTAAGTCTTTGAGGACAACTAACCAAGGATGAACAAATGAAAGAGAATCAAAGCAAAGATGAACAATGAAAAGATGAACAATGATGGAAATAAGAACAACAAACAAACAACAACAACAATTTTAACATAAACAATCAAATAAACTTGAAGGAAGAACAAAGTGTAAACAAATGAAAATAAGGAAAGAAATAATACCAATCAAGAAGCAAGAAAGGAAGAATGATAGAATAAATAAGTATAAACTTTCAATCTTCTTCTTACAACCCAAATTCAATCACAAATTGATTGAATTACTACTCTAATTAAGGAATGATTAGCAAAAGGATTAGCAAAGTTTTAAACTTGAAGGGGTAATATTATTAGATCTAGGGTTGTGTGTACAAAAGGGTTTAAGAGGGGGTATATATAGGTTATACAAGGATTAGGACTGAAATTGGAAATGGGCTTTGAAACACGTATATGCACTCCTGGCCGTCACCGCCACGGTCATTCGACCGGCTGGGAGATCCCTGGAAGTTTTGAACAAGTTTTGAAGTCATCAGGTGTGCACGGCCGGTCAACCGGCCGCCGGTCACTGACCGGCTGGGGCACCCTTGACTTTGAAGCTTGACTTTTTGCCTTGGAGGAACTCCCGGTAAAGCTGGCCGTTGGTCATTTGACCTACCGGGAGTTTCTGTAACATTCTTCCATTTTCTTTGTTTCTTGACCAATCGTCCTCCCGTAAGCCGGCCGCCGGACCACCGGGAAACACTCCTTCCTTGTTTCCTCTTCATTTCTTGTATATAGGTGCTCCCGGTAGCCCATGCCATTCTATGCTTACCTCTGGTGAGTACCTCTCGGATCAATTCCTTCATTTTCCTTGTAGATGTACTCCCAGTACTAGGCTAGCCATTCTGCCTACCTACGCCGAGGGTACATCTCAAAGATACTTCCTTCTTCTTTCATGCAAGGCTTGGAAATCCCGTCTTTCTAGCTTCGTTTCGCCCGTTCCCGCCTCAATTTCTGCAAGGGGGCCAAAGTGTCATAGTAAAGGGAATCGGGACTAGAAATGAGAGTAAAGGGGGTACAAAACCACCTTAAATGGGGTCGAATATGCATGAAAATAGAGGGAAAAAGAGTGCAAAATGGTCCTATATCACTTGCATAATGAATTGCATGCACCTTTCCATCCTTCCTTTGGCCTAAAATCGCGCCTAAGGCATGATCGCTCGCATCACACATTAACTCAAACGGCAAGCTCCAATCCGGAGGTTGTATAATTGGAGCACTTGTCAAAGCCTCCTTCAACCTATTAAAAGCATCAAGACACCGGTTAGAAAACAAGAAAGGGGTATCTTTGGCTAACAATTCGGTCAAGGGCCTCGCGATCTTAGAGAAGTCCTTGATGAAGCGGCGATAAAAGCCCGCATGACCAAGGAAACTTCTCACCCCCTTAACATTGGTGGGAGGTGGGAGACTAGCTATGACCTCTATCTTAGCCTTATCAACTTCAATTCCACGGTTGGACACTATGTGTCCCAACACAACACCTTCTTGTACCATGAAATGGCACTTCTCCCAATTGAGCACAAGGTTAGACTCTTGACATTTACTCAAAACCTTCTCCAAATTCATCAAACAATTTTCAAAACTTTTCCCAACAACCGAGAAATCATCCATGAAAACTTCCATTTCTTGTTCAATGAAATCGGAGAAAATTGACATCATAGCTCTTTGAAAGGTAGAGGGAGCATTACATAGCCCAAACGGCATCCTCCTATATGCATAGGTGCCGAATGGGCAAGTAAAGGTGGTCTTCTCTTGGTCACTTGGATGGATAGGGATTTGGAAAAATCCCGAATAGCCATCCAAGAAGCAAAAATAGTTGTGTTGAGCTAATCTTTCTAGCATTTGATCCATGAACGGTAAAGGAAAGTGATCCTTCCGGGTGGATTTGTTCAACTTCCTATAGTCCACGCACATTCTCCACCCGGTTACTGTTCTTGTAGGAATCAATTCATTCTTGTCATTTCGCACTACCGTCATGCCTCCTTTTTTGGGAACTACATGAACCGGGCTTACCCACCTACTATCCGAAATAGGATAGATAATGCCCGCGTCAAGTAGCTTAAGGACTTCTTTCCTTACAACCTCTTTCATGATGGGATTAAGCCTTCTTTGTGGCTCAATTGAGGATGCATCCTCATTTTCAAGAAGAATTTTATGAGTACACAAAGAGGGACTAATCCCTTTGAGGTCACCAATAGTGTACCCAAGGACACCCTTGAACTTCTTGAGCAAAGAAATGAGTTTTGAAGTTTGGGTGTCATCAAGTGCACTATTGATGATGACGGGAAAAGTGGAATTATCTCCTAGAAATTCATACTTCAAAGAAGAGGGAAGAGGTTTAAGTTCAACCGTAGGAGGAGGCGTGGTACTCTCCTCCTTCTTACCGACTTCCAACATTTCAAATTTGGGAGCTTGTTCATGAATAGGAGCCGAATCCAACATCCATACATATGCAAGAGTCTCAACATCTTTGTCATCGACTTCATACCCACTAACAAGACAAGTCTCCAAGGGATCCATGGAGGAAGCTTTTGGGTCATGCTTCTCCATGGGATTCTCAAGAATGTCAACAATGCAACAAGTGTCACCTAGAGAAGGAGCTTCCATTGACTTGTGGAGTTCAAATTCCACTCTATCTTCACCCACTTGTAAAGACAACTTGCCACTCTTTACATCGATCATAGCTCCACCGGTAGCAAGACAAGGTCGGCCTAAAATAATAGGCACATTGTAATCCTCCGGCATATCCATAACAAAGAAATCACATGGTATGACAAGCTTCCCAACTACCAAGGGTACATCTTCAATTACACCAATGGGAAATTTGACCGACCGATCGGCAAGTTGAAGTGAAACTCTAGTAGGTTTCAAATCTCCCAAATCAAGCCTCTTGAATATTGAAAGTGGCATGAGGCTCACACTAGCCCCCAAATCACACAAAGCTCTCTTAATAGCCACCCCTTGGATAGAACAAGGGATAGAGAAACTCCCCGGATCTTCTAGTTTGTTAGGAAGCTTGTTGGTGTGAGTGAGTATAGCACTACATTCCTTGGAGAGGTTGATGGTTTGCACCTCTCCATTCTTCTTCTTCAAGGTGACAAGTTCCTTAAGAAACTTGCCATAGGATGGAATTTCGGTAATCATATCAAGGAAAGGGATAGTGACATTCATTCCCTTCAAGATCTCCACAAACTTCTCATATTTCTTTTCAATTCTAGGCTTTGCAAGCCTTTGTGGAAAGGGTACCGGTGCTACATACTCCCTTGGTGGTGGAGTACATTCTTTGGCCTTAGGTGCAATAGGCTCATCTTGCTTTGGAGGGTCAACCATCTCCACCTCCTTAGACTTCTCCACCACAATTTCCTCTTCTTGCACAACTTCAACCGGGTGCTCTTTCACAACTTCATTAGTCACCCTCTTTCTCTTCCACTTAGGAGATTTCTCAACCTCCTCCAATTGCTTCCCACTCCTCAAAAATACCGCGTTCATCTCCCTTGGGTTAACCGTATTACCCGGAAACTTCCCCGGATTTTGAGCCAATTGACTCAATTGTTGAGAAATTTGGGCCACATGAGTTTCCGTAGCCTTTTGTGATGCCCGTATTTCATCATTCACCCGGCTTTGTGAGGCAATGTGGTTATCAAGCTTTGAGTCGGATTTTTGATTTGCAATGACCAATTGTTCAAAGGCTTGTTCCCAAGATGGTTTTTGAGGGGTTTGGAAGTTTTGGTTTTGTGGTTGGAAACTTTGGGTTTGTTGTTGATTGAAATTTTGCCCCTTGAAGCCCCCAAATGGTTGTTGGTTTTGGGTGATGAATTGTTTTCCTTGGAATCCGGGTGGGATTTGTCTTTGGAATTGAGAGTTTTGATTGAACCTTGGTTGTTGTTGAGGTTGGGAAGTTGTGGGATTTTGAATGTTTTGTGAAGCATAAGATAAGAAAGGGTGAGTTCTCTTTCCATTGACAAATTGGTTGTTGTTATTATTGTTGAACCCTTGCCTTGCACTAGTTGACTCCCAAAGCCCATTTACTTGCTCATAGCATTCCTCACCTAGGGGTGCAATCAAGGGACACCCAATGGGAGTATGCCCTTGTTCACCACACAACTCACAAGACAAGACTTGCCTCATATCGGAGCCTTTAGGTTTTGAATTTAGCAAAGCAACTTGTTGGGTGAGTTCATCTAGCATACCTTTAACTTCCACATTCAAAACGGAATTAGAATCCTTGCTTTTGCCTTTCCTCATTTGCCTATCACTTCCCCATTCCATAGTTCTTGAGGCCATCTCCTCAATTAGTTCCTTTGCCGCTTTATGCCCCAAAATGTCTAAGGCACCTTTCCCCGATCCCGCATCCAATGAAAGCCTAAGGTCTTGAGCCAACCCTTTGTAGAAATTGTTCACTAGCTCGGCTTCGGAGATGCCATGGTGAGGGCACAACCGTTGGAGCTTCTTGTACCGTTCCCATGCCTCATATAAGGTCTCATCCTCTTCTTGAGTAAAACTTTGTAATTCACTCTTGACTTTGGCCGTTCTTGAGGGTGGGAAATATTTGTTCAAAAATGCCTTAGCCAACTCATCCCATGTCTTGAAGGAATCCGGGTCACAATTCTTCAACCAATCCTTGGCCGAACCCCTAAGTGATCGGGGGAACAACCTAAGGCGAACCGCGTCATCGGAAACCCCATTTGACTTGTACATATCACAATTTTCAAGGAAATCATTTAGATGATCATTTGGGTTCTCCAAGGGACCTCCTCCAAATTGGTTGTCTTGAACAAGGTTGAGCAAGGCATTTTTAATCTCAAAGTTGTTAGCTTGAATTCGTGGCCTTTGGATGCTTGGATTGACTATGTGCTTAGGAGCCATAGTGTCTCTTATCGGAACCGGTTCACCCATGGTGCTAGGCTCTTCTTCTAAAATCCCAAAAGGATTTTCAAACACTACTTCGGTAGCTTCTTGGTGATTAACTTCTTCAATTGGTGGATTGTCAAGTAAACCCCTTCTTCTTAGAGAGTTAAATCTTCTTGCCGTAGCTTCAATTTCAAGATCAAGTTGATATATCGGTTGACCTCGTCTTCGTCGCCTACTCATGCAAAAGACCTAAGAACTTGAAAGAAAGGATTAGTAACAAAGGACTTAGTCTAAACTAGGATAAAAACGATTAATATCAAGCCGTACTCCCCGGCAACGGCGCCAAAAACTTGATGGTCTCAAGTCAAACCTCGCAAGTGCACGATTTTATCGTTGTACACTTAAAAGGGTCGATCCCACAAGGATTAGGTGGAGTACTAATCGTTCTAATTCACCGGTTTAGCTAAGTCGATAAATAATAAAGAGGGTAGCAACAAACTAGCACTAAACTATCAAATTTAAAGACTAAAGACAAGGTAAGATAAAAGCAAGCTAAAAATAAAGGATAAATCAAATAAAGAGAAAGACTAGAACTCGGTCCGACCATAAACATGAGTAATTCCGCCTACTAATCGTCTCGGCCAATCTAAAGGGGGTAGAAAGGAAAGGGGGAGATGACTCTAATTCGCCTAGAACCTCCCTTCCGGTCTCGCACTAGGACACTAGTTACTCCGACTAACCCCCCTCCCGGGTTCGAAAGCCGGTCTCCCTAACTCAAAACCCGACAACCCCAAGAACATGCATTTTCCCAAGGAGGTCAAGTAAATGGTCAAGGTCATTAAGCCCTCATCATATTCCGGGTCATCCCACTCCCCCTTCCGGAGGTCGATTTCAAACGCTAGCCTCGGGGCACCCTCCCTCGGTTCTCCCTTCCGGTCTCAACCTTAGTTGGTGACAAGGGTCGGTCCCCAAATACTCGACTAACAACCTAACCAACTTCCGTTGGTGTGGCAAGGGTCAAAAGCCGACACTACCCGGAAACCAAACCTTAAGCATGATAATTCCCCAAGACTACCCTAACCAATTTTCCCCACAAATTAGCCTTAGTGACAATTAGTTAGTGAAATCACCCATATCGGGCCAAACCGAGTCCTAGAAGGAGACTACTCACTAATCATGGTTTTAGTTGCAAAATAAACAATAAAGATGGAAACTTTGGTCACAAACATGGTGAGGAGATAAATCTTACTACTAAGCATGCAACAAATCAACAATAATTGAGAGGAAAAGTGATACTAATCTAATAACAAGGTTTATTAAACTAAAAGACACAATCTTTAACCAAATCCACTCAAAGATTAAGTCTTTGAGGACAACTAACCAAGGATGAACAAATGAAAGAGAATCACAACAAAGATGAACAATGAAAAGATGAACAATGATGAAAATAAGAACAACAAACAAACAACAACAACAATTTTAACATAAACAATCAACTAAACTTGAAGGAAGAACAAAGTGTAAACAAATGAAAATAAGGAAAAAAATAATACCAATCAAGAAGCAAGAAAGGAAGAATGATAGAATAAATAAGTATAAACTTTCAATCTTCTTCTTACAACCCAAATTCAATCACAAATTGATTGAATTACTACTCTAATTAAGGAATGATTAGCAAAAGGATTAGCAAAGTTTTAAACTTTAAAGGGTAATAATATTAGATCTAGGGTTGTGTGTACAAAAGGGTTTAAGAGGGGGTATTTATAGGCTTGTACAAGATTAGGAAGAAAAGAGGAAGAAAAGCCCAAAATCCCGTCTGCTGCGTTTTGCTTGGTGGGCCGTGATGGTGGTCTTACCGGCAAAACCGTGCAAGATTTAAAAATAGGCCGGTATCCGTGTTTTGCCGGTGGGCCATTTCTTTGCCGCCTGCCGGCAAAACACCTTCTTCAGGACTTGTTCTTCTTCTTCAAGGTGCGTAATGCGGTTGGCCACGGCTGCCTGAGGTGCTCTACCTAGCGAGGCCAAGCTCGTTTTTCACCAAATTCTTCAATTAATTCCAATTTCTTTGTGCTTTACCGGTGGGCATACGCTGGCAAAAGCACATTCCTCAACATTTCTTCAAAATCTTAAGTCATCCTCTGGGGTGTGTTTTGCGGTGGCTAGACCAGTGCTCACGGTCTCCGTGGAAACACGCTCTTCTTCATTTCTTCACCTCTTCTTCATGTAAAGGCAATGGGGTGCCTTTCTTGCCCCAATTCCTCCATACTTGGGCCGTTTCCTACAAAAGGATGCACAAGGTAACAAGTACGGGCATTGGGTACAAAACGCAAGGAAAAACACCAGAAACCGACTCGATATGAGTCGGTATGCATAAAAGAAAGAGGGAATTAGAAGTAAATTAATCGTATATCAGCCAGCCTCTCATCCTCGTTAAGAAGGACCCTGCTGGCATCCATTTTAAGATGCTTCCGGGTGACCCATCTGTCATGCTCCGCCCTGGTCTCACACCGCAAATTAACTTGGTGCTGGAAGGAGCGGGGCAGCGGATAGTCATCCGGCACCTTAACGTACACCCACCGATCTTGCCAGTCCTTGCAAGAAGAAAGTTTGTCAACAGAGACATAACCCTGCTCCATTTGCACGCTGTACCATCCAACGCGGCCAGGGATTGATGGTTTGAGATGATGAAGCCGCCGGAATAAATTCACCGTCGGAGCCTCTCCCTCAAAGAGACAAAGCCAGACAAAACCGACTATGGTTCTCATAGCCAGCGGGTGCAGTTGGCCAACGGCAACGTTCATGGCTCTAATTATGGCCATAACGTACCCATTCAGCGGAAACCGGAGCCCGTACTCCAAATGCCGCATGTACACGCCGGTGTAGCCCGGTGGAGGACAACAGACGGCCTGACCCTCCTCAGGGATAACAATTTTGTATCCCCTACCAAAGAAAAAATTTGTTTGTTTACCTCGAAGAAAAACACTCGCCGTATCAAAGACCCTGAAGATTGGAAGAAAGGAAACTCTTGAAAGTTTAGAAAGATGAAGATTTTGGAGAAAATTTTCGAAAATGAAATTGGTGGCCAAAATCACGAAAAAACTGCCCTATTTATAGGGAAAAGCCCATAAAGAAGGACCAATCAGCGAACAGCCCATGAAGCGTCATCCAATCAGCGTGCAGACACGTGTCGAACATGCAACCACGGGATGTCAATCGTCATAGTTAGGCATCAATCAATGCAACAGTGACCAAGCGTCTTCAACACGCTCATTCATATCTCTCCGCCTATTCACCTTCCTCAACAAATTCCCAAGCATCTGTTCTCCGCCGGCCACTCGGTCAACCAAGCTAGGTAGCGCCGGCCGGGGGCAATCAAAAACAACCGGCACTCTCAACCCTGGTCTCGGCCAGCGTCACTTTCTTTTCCACATCGAATGCCCTTTACACATCCATGTGGAGGGGGGATATGGTACGGCCCAGGGTAGACCAGGCCGAGGTAAAAGAAGCCGCCGCAGAAGAAGCCGATGCAGAACATTGTTTACAGATTACTTGCGCAGAATATACGCTCAAACGTACATCGGGCCATACCACTAACATAGACTACGGCGGGGCAAATTGATGGGGCATATTCGCACCGTGACCAAGTCAACATATTGAACAAGGTCAAAGATATCCACAACAAGTCAACGACTTAGACGACCCTAGCCGTCTGACCCATCGGCTGTTAGCTGGGTCTCGGCGTGACAACACACCGGCGGGACACATATCCACGTACTCATATCCAAGACCCCTCGGCGGTGAGTCACATGGCCCGCCGGCATGCCATAGGTCCCTCAGCCGAGGGGTAGATCGGTCTTTCCACCTGCTAGCCACTTGGCCACTTGGCCACTACGTGACAAAAGGTGAAAGCCTATAAATACTCCTCAACCTTCATTGAGGAAAGGATCCACAAACTAAACCTAAATACACTATTTATCTGGTAATATCTTCCTTATCTCTCTACAATATATATCTAGCCAAGTAATACAACTTAATCCTTTAAGTTTACTGACTTGAGCGTCGGAGTGAGTACGCTTGGCACAAAAGCCAAGCCCTCAGTTCGTTCATTGTTGCAGGAGAGGCCGAGAGGAACGATAGAAGCAAGAAGGGTTCAACTCAAGACATTATTCTACAAGCCACGGGTGGTAACAATACTTGCTCTGGAATTACACCCGGAACAACTCTAATTAAAAAAAAAAGAACAAAACTATAATAAATAGTCAATTTAATCTTTAATAATGAACTAATGAATTAAATACCTCCTCTATACTCGAATTATGTTCATAATAGAAGAATTTGAAGGAGGTTAAGGATTTAACAATAGAGAGAAGATAGTGAGAACAAGATTTGAAGGTTTTTTTAGCCAAGGGTAGACAAATGGAAATTTTGGGGTAAAAAGTACTATAATGAGTAAAAATCGTACTGCGAAAATAAATTACGTTTTCTAATACAGCGTAATATGTAAAAGACCCTCTGGTCAATTTATCTAATATTTGATCTCATTTGGTGCAACCCAAAAAATGATCACCAATTGTCGTAGATTTTATTTAATTTAAGACGCTCGCTCTCACACTTGATTAAATAGGGGTGGAAATATGATGAGGAAGTAGTTGTGAAAAGTCTAAAACTTAAATTGGTTTTAAACAAGACTAATGTTGAAAAATGATTTCATGTACTTGTCTTTATCTAAGAAAGTAATATCTTCGTTGTTTTGGTCTTGAATCGTTTCAGTTACGGACTTTGATGTGATATTCATAGAAAATTGTTGGTGTAAAAGTCTTATTAATGCAGCAATCTAACTAATGGTAAAATTGTGATTTTAAAAGCGAGTAAAATCTAACTAATTCAATTAACCCCCTTAACTTTAGTCAATGATGAAATTAGGGCCTTTAATTTTTATTTGTAGCAATCAAACTTCATAACTTTAGTCAAAAGTGAAATTTCTTACTACCGCAGGGATAAAAAAAAGTATTCGAAATAATTCTTAAACCAAGTCGGATTTCCATCTTGCTCGACCTTCCTACCGTCTTACCCTTCCTAATTGTGAATATTTGTATTAGATTAGGAAAACGACTACTGTGAATATTGTATTTCCTTAAGTTACATTAGGAAGCTAAATCTCTCCTATTAGTATAAATAGACATCTCTGGTTATATTATTCATGCAATTTCTCAATAAACTATCTTTCCCTATAAATATAAGTATTAAAACGCGAAGCTATTATTCATGCTCGACTTTCCTACTAATGACTCTTCCCCTACTCGGGCTACTTTTTTTCCTGCACTAACAAGACTAATATGAGCAGTATGCTAGATTCTTTGGCCAGTTGGAAGAAGACTTGTCTTTCGGCATAATTCTTAAATCGTATACTTGAATAATGAAGGAATTTCTTCATTATTGGTGCAACCCAAAAAATGATAATCAGTTTGTGTTTAAAACCGTCTTAATTTCATGGACTTGTCTATGAAAGTGAAAATTCGATTAAATAGAGTTAGATATAAGAGGTGGTAATTGTGAAAATTCTGAAACTAAAACGGTTTTAAAAAAGAATAATTGAAAAATGATTTCATGGACTTGTCTATGAAAGTGATATCTTAGTCCTCTTGATCTTTGAATATGATGATTAAGTCGTCGTTTAATTCGTAGCTTGTATCGTCTAAGTTACGGACATTGAGTCATTGATTTGATGTTCATGGAAAATTGTTGGTGTAAAAGTCTTATTAATGCAGCCCAATTGTTTAAGTTGTGATCTCTATACGGTCACACAACTTTAATACTCCCTACGTTCCGATCAGTTGTTGTCCATTAATTTTGACACAATATGAAACCATTCAAAACTAATTCATGCACATTTATGTATATTTATAGCCTTGCTCCGGACTTGCAGCTTAAATACTCAACTAATTCATGCGCCACAATATGAAACCATTCAATAACCTTACCCTCATTGTAATTTCATGGCTTGTTCTGTCCCCTTGTTTATTTTACCTTAATCTCGGTCGTAACCATAGTAATAACATCCAATGTATTGACACTGAGAGGGATGCCCTCCTCCATTTCAAACACGGCATCACGAATGATCCTTGTGGGCTGCTCACTTCTTGGGGGCCTCATACCAACTGCTGTCGATGGCGTGGGGTCGTCTGTAGTAACCTGACCAGTCATGTCGTCAAGCTTGTAGTATACTATTATGACGATACATCATGTCAGTTAGAAGGTAAAGTGAGTCCTTCAATAGGTGAGTTAGAGGACTTGGAACATCTGAACCTAAGCAATAATAACTTTTCTGGAGAAATACCTCATCAGTTAGGTAATCTTTCTAAGTTAATAACTTTGGATCTATATTTGGCTTATGATAATGTTCTTGTGCATAATTTATCATGGATATCGCGTCTAACTTTGTTGAGATATCTTGATTTGAGTTATGTGGATCTTAGTTCAATCACGAATTGGATAACAATTGTTAACAGTTTACCTTCATTGCGTGTTCTTCATATGGATTCGTGTCTACTTCCTACAAAAACTCCGTCACTAATTTCATACACTAATTCCTCGACTAATCTCCATACGATCAGCCTTTCTCGTAATAATTTCATTGGAAGTTCAATATTACGATGGTTGTTCAACTTTCCCAAAATCACTAACCAATTGGTATATCTTGATCTTTCGGGGAATGCATTTGATGTTCCTATCCCAAGCGAGTTTGAAAATTTTCAATTTCTTTCGTCTCTCTCCCTTTCAAGAAATAAGTTTAAAGGGAGTGTTTTAAAGCTCATTAGTAAGTTATGCTACTTGGAACAACTCGACTTGAGTTTTAATAACTTCACTGATGAACTAAGTAATGTCATTGATTCTTTAAATAATTGCAATAACAATGGACTAATAACATTGGATTTGAGAATGAATGGTTTTTGGGGTGTAGTTCCTGATGGTATAGGACAATTTACTATGCTAGAGAGTTTGTATGTTTCTTCCAACTCTTTGGAAGGTACTCTTACTCATATGCACTTTCTAAACCTCTTACATTTACGCGAACTAGACTTGTCAGATAACCCGAAATTGGTGGTAAACATTTATGAGAATTGGATTCCTCCATTTCAACTAGATGTTATCAGTTTGAGATCCTGCAAGTTAGGCCCTCGGTTTCCAAAGTGGCTTCAGTCGCAAACAAATTTCTCATACCTTGATGTTTCAAATACAAGCATTTCCGACAACATTCCTGTTTCCTTTTGGAACTCATTGTCATCCAATTTTGCATGCTTGAATATGTCTTTTAATCAGTTTTACGGAACGCTCCCAAATCTGCCACATATATCAAATAATGCTTTTGCAATAGATTTAAGTTCAAATCTCTTTGAAGGTGTTGTACCATCAGGCTTTGCAAATTCAATTCTTTTGTACCTTAATGATAATAGGTTTTCTAACTACTCTAATATCTTATGTCCCAAAACTGAAAGCATATTAAGAAAGCTTGACTTGTCAAATAACTTATTTTCTGGGGAGCTTCCAGATTGTTGGATAAATTTTAGCCAACTAATTAGCCTACACTTAGAAAGTAATAAATTTTTTGGACAAATTCCGAAATCCCTTGGTACCTTGTTGTCTCTTGAGTTCTTACACCTACATAACAATAGCTTTTCAGGACCATTACCGGTTACATTTGAGAGTTTAATATCCTTAAGGATCCTAAATCTTGGATACAATTTATTTAGTGGGAACATACCTCCATGGATTGGTAATTCTTTTCAAAGTCTAGGTGCTTTTATCCTCCGAAAAAACCATTTTGTTGGAGAGATACCTGGAAGTATCTGCCAACTCGGAAATCTCCAAATATTGGACCTTGCAATTAATAATCTGTCAGGTGTAATCCCCAATTGCATTAGTAATTTTACGACGATGGAGAGGAAAAAAAATCCAAGCATGGAATTTTCATCTTATGATATAATAACTCTTGATGTTGATGACGATGTTGGAACTGGAGGTGAAACAACGATTGTATCATGGAAAAGGGAGGAGGAAAGGTTCAAAGACACGTTTAGGTTTGTTAAATATATTGATCTTTCAGGTAACGAGTTGTGGGGAAATTCCAGACCGAATATCAGTTCTTAATGGATTAGAATCCCTCAACTTATCAAAGAACAAATTGAGTGGCAACATTCCATTCGAAATTGGTAACCTTACAGCTTTAGAGCTTCTTGATCTGTCAAATAACCATCTTACTGGAGAAATTCCTATAAGCCTCGCCAAAGTGACTTATCTCGGAACTTTGGATGTGTCAAACAACAACTTGTCCGGGCAAATTCCAGTAAGCACTCAACTACAAAGCTTTGATGCTTCACAATATGCAGGAAACCCGAGACTTTGTGGTGCGCCACTTCCAAGTTGTTCAAAAGATCGATCTCCTACTAGTGTTCAAAACAAGGATGATGACTTTATTTTTTTCTTCGGACTGTACATAAGTGTGGTGCTTGGGTTTATTGTCGGATTTTGGGGAGTCTGTGGCACTTTATTTATCAAAACATCTTGGAGGCATGCCTATTTCCGGTTCCTTAATTACATCAAAGACAAGATCATGTGAATAAGTTGCGGAGATTGCAGCCAAGGGTTCATATTTCATACTCCGTAGTTGTATGATATGTACCTTTTATATTTTAAATCTGTATCGATAAGGATCATACCAATAAACCTGAGTGGTATTTCTAGGCTCGTTCAGTGACTCTACATTGTGTAACAACGGAGAGGTATGTCGACAAAAGTAATATGTGGACTTGTCTATGAACAAAACATGGATGTTTATGAACAAAACATGGATGTTTGAGTCAAAAGTGGAGGGAAAGGGAGAGGAAGGAGAAGGAGGGAAGGGAAAGGGAGAGAAGGGGAGGGAAGGGAAGGGAGAATGGAGTGTGGTTGTTTGGATCTGATTTATCTTCAATCTTTTCTTGTGGAGAGATTTTGATTAGAGAACAGAGGTGGGAAATTGGATCCCTCCAAATAAGGGATTTAATTCCTACTCTCCCTCCTTTTTTCCTTCCAAATCCTTGAATCGAAACACACCCTTAGGGTATGTTTGGATAAGCGAAAGTGGAGGAAAGGGAGAAGGAGGGAAGAGAAAGGGATGGAAGGGAAGGGGAGGGAGAATGGAAGAGGTCGTTTCATCCAATCTTTTGTTGGAGAGAAATAATTTGGGCTTGGAGGGGGAAGTGGAGGGGATTCATTTTCCCCCCCAAAAAAAATCCCTCCACCTCCATTTTCTTAACAAACAAAAGGATTTATCATCCCTTCCTTTCCTCCCTCTTTTCCTCCAAATCCTCTTATCCAAACAGATCCCTAATCTTTGGACGTAATTCTTAAGTCGTGGACTTGAATTGTAACAGCCAAGCCACACACATGCATGATGCATGTAGAATGTAGATGTTTATCTTAACGCTAACCATACATGAAGAATTGTCTATGAAAGAGTTGTAGAGGACCCACTTGAATTGTCGTGGACTTAAATTGTTTTTTTTTTGGTGGTCATGACTCGTTGGCAGTGATGCTTATATATGGGAAATGTTTATAAAAAATATTTTGTATTTGATAAAAGGATTATTTTCCAACTATATTGAAATTATTATAAAAAAAAATATAGTTGTTTTTTAAATAATTTAGTTATAAAATGTTATATATTGGGGAAAAAGTTGTGTAAAGGCTAATTAAATGAGGGTAATATTGGTATTCCGCGTAAATCATTAATTAAAGAGTGGAAAATATGAAAAGCGAGTCTCGGTCAAATATATGGTGATGATTGGGGAGTATACATGAAAGTATTGGGGTTATTTGTAAAAATCAAAATACATGGTGTTTATTTGTAAAAATACGCAAATATATGATGGTTATTTGTAATTTTTCCTATATATAAGACATAAAAGATAGTCATGTGAGATCTTGTTTAAATTGTCTTACTGGGTATATTATTATGAATATCAAATTTTTATAATCATATCATATCAATCAATACTATATATAGAAGCAAATATTAAGAGATCTCAATGCAAATATTATATAGTTTGGGTTAAAATTAAATTATATAGAAGCTTGGTAATTTTCCTACACATGGTCAGTTTCCTTAAAATAAAATAATTAATTAAGATGGTCAATTTTCTTAAAATAAAATAATTAATTAAGATGGTCAATTTCAAGGAGACTAAAAGAAAGAAGATGTCCCTGTAATTTTCCTAAATATTTATAGAAGACTAGAAGATGGTCAATTTCCTTAAAATAAAATAATTGATAATTATAAACATGCACACTTATGGTATTAATTATTATCATAATAAAATTATATACTAAATTTAAAATCTATGCAATTTTATTAAACTTTATAGTTTATTAGATGTATAGAAATGTTAATTATTTAACGTACAAAAATATAATAAGTAGGTTATAAATAATTCGAGTCTTTGTTTTTGTCCTTGCTTATGTAAAATGGTTTTTCGTTTTTAGAAGAAGTTTATTCACAAATTACTTTTTGGAAAACTTTTGGTTGTTTGGCCGTACTTTTGTAAAAGCGCTTTCGCATAAAATTTATATGTTGGGTTATTTAACCGAAATACTCCAAACTATTGAGCATCTTCTTAAAATACTCTGAACTTTAATTTAACTCACAATACACCATACAATCACTCCTCTTATCTTATCTTGCACTTGGTTCATTTTTAACACCGTAAATGAAGGTTAAAATACCATGTGGATCCCGTTACCACCACTAACGCACCATCACAAAACACCACTACCACTTCTTTTCCATTCACAAGCATAACACCGCCGCATCTAAGATCTACACCGACATTTACACAACCAATACCACCATCTGGCTACACCCTTGCCTCATTTACTCCCCACTTTGTTCTTCTTTTCCATTTATAAAACCGAGATGACAAAAATAATGCGCATTCCGGACACTTTATAAAACCGAGCATTGAATAGTCACTTTTACCTCGCATAGAAAATGGTCTCCTAGAATGGCGTTGTCCAATCTTGGATTACTTGGCCCCTCGATTCATAGGCGACATCTAATGCTTTCATGGAAGCTTCATGAAGAGGTACTAGGGCCTTAGAATCGAGAGACATTATTCTATGGCATTCTTTGTGTCCTCCGCAATTCTACGACAGGGAGACGAAACTATGTCCCTGAAACTCGCAGGAGTATTTGAATCACTGAAGGTTTAGCCATTAATGTTGCTATCTCTAATTTTCTTTCCTTGAAGTACACAAAGACGTAATGTTGTTATACTTTATACTTATTCCACCTTCCCTGCATATCCTCATTAACTCATGTAGTGGCGACCATCGTCGTCTCCCCTCTCCGACGGTTATGGTAAACCCTAGATCCCCAAATCAATTTTAGGTAAATGTTAATTTGGGATTTGGGGTCTGGAGATGTCGTTAAGGTGGTCGACGAGGCGGGAAGGCGAGGTATGAGTGGCCCGTTATTAAATAGGGCATGGGTGGTTGTGGTGGATAGTGGCGGGGCAAGGATCTGATTGATAAGGGCTGAGCTAGTCTAAGTATATGGTTTATAAGGAGAAGAGAAGGGAGTGACCTGCTAAAGAGGTAGCCGGTCATCCGAGTGTAATATGAGAAGATAGGGGCAATACTACGGTTTATTGTGAGTTAAATTAAAGTTCGGAGTATTTTAAGAAGACCTCTAATAGTTTGGAGTATTGTTGTTAAATAACCCTTATATGTTTGGTAAAAGTCTTTAATACAACTTTTGTTTATTTTTTTTGTTCTTTATGTGAAAAGTAGAAGTAGAAGTAGAAGTAGAAGTAGTAAATATCTACTTCTAGTTTTGGGGGTGAATAATTAGTTTTTGACTTTTCAAAAACAATTTTAAAACTCTCTAATATACCATGTTTGGCCAAACTACTACTTTTACAATTAAAAAACACTTTTGAAGCTTGGCAAACATCACCCTCAAGTTAGATTCCATAATATATAATATTGTGTAATTCTTTGATTTGATTTAATGCATATATGTAATATATTTATATAATATATAATCCTCTTAAAATTACATGTCTAAGTAGTAAAAGTAATTCTGTCAGTAAAGAAAAGAATTGTAGTAACATTGGATATAGTTATATGATAGTAATCACTCATTTGAATAGTAAAAGTAACAATATTATCAACGAGATTAGTGAGATAGAAGGTAGAAACAACCACCCTTGAGTTTCTCTTAATCTAAACTTTGTCAAATTAATTACACCATCATAAAATGTTATAAATTGAATAGTCTTTCGAGATAATAAAAGATCCTCTTAATCTAGTAATATATGGCCCTTATGTATGCTTGATTCTTTGGCCAGATGGAGGAACAAAACAAGTCAAATTTAGATTTTAGTGTTTAGGCTTTTAGTGGCATGGAAGACTGGAAGACTTGTGTATGAACAAAACATGGATGTTTGAGTCTTTGTCTTTGGACGTAATTGTTAAGTCGTGGACTTGAACTGATGGTCGTCGGATGGCTAATCAGTGACAAATATGATTGATTATTTGGTCAGTTTAAAGAGCACAGCCAAGCCACACACATGTAGATGTTTAGCTTAATGCAAATTAAACCATAAAGAATTGTCTATGAAAGTGTTGTACAGGATTTGAATTGTCCTAAGTCTTGGTCTTCGACGCTGATGTTTATGGAAAATGTTTGTGTACAAGTTATGTTAATGCCATATTGATGTTATTTCATTACGATATTAATTTATCCTTTTTAAGGCTTCCGCAAATAGCGGGTTATCGTGTGATCGAATGTTACTATGTTATATACCATGTAGAGTAACAATGTACAGTTGTATGATCGTCAAGAATATTGACGATATTATTTGATATTGTAGATATTGTATTATAGGCAATGTATTATTGTAATTAGTTGCATAATATTATCTAGTCTTATTTGTAGGGATTAGTTTCTTATAGTCAAACATTTGATATGCTCTGCGTTTTCCGGTTGTTTTTGTGATTAGTATATATGTACGATGGTGTTTGACGTGAATTAATAAGAAGAATTAATCTTCCTGTTAAGGTATAGTAAGGGAGAGTATTTCATAAACGTAATTGTATTATTGAGTTGTGATGACTGGTCAGAATACAAGGAGGATAAGGGTTTTTCTAAAATGTGCCCTTAGGGCACATGTTAATAACCTTAATATGGTAAGATTAACAACATATTCTCATGAGATATTTAACTATAAACTCATTTTTACCATAATTAGTGAGAATATATTGTTAATCTTACCATATTAAGATTATTAACATGTGTCCTTAGGGCACATTTTAGAAAAAACGATATTATAAATCATAATACCCTAAGCCCTATATGGTAGCCGCCATATATTGTAACCTAACCCTAATGGACCTAGCCTAATATCCTAATACTTCCTCATCTCGTTTATCTGTGTTCTTCAATTTATCAAATGATATATTGTGTTCGTCTACAAGTGTATTCACATCATCAATTAATATAAGAGCAACTTAAGAACTAGTATCATTAATCCTGACAAATGTACACCGTCTTGTTAAATGATGGTCCATTTACTGATTTATAGTTTTACACATTTCAAAATTGTATGATTATATGTAACAAATGTATACTGTATTTTAAGTATGTATTGAAAAGGATCATACAATTTATGAATGTAAAATTATCAGATCTAATAATTTGTATTGAAAAAGATCGTACAAATTAAATATATCAAGTGGTGTAATTTTTACACTCGCTCAGTGACTCTACGTTGGGTAACAGAAGGAATAATTCCGATTAACAAACGCATTGAGTCCAGTTATGTCTTTGCATCTTAGTTTGGACTACAAAAATTGATTGCATATATATGCATTTTATGAATATAAAATAGGGGCATGCATTTCTAAAAGTCTGGATAGTGATAGAGCATCATCGGGTGACGCCTAAATTGAGTGTCACCCTCTCACAACCATTCATAGTTAAAGGGGTTTTCACTCATCCCATGTGACTTGTGAGAGGGTGACGCCCTTTCATTTTCCTTTCTGAAACGGGGACGTTGGACGACATAAGGTAACTTGTTAAGATCAAAAAGGATTTTGGACGTGATTCTCAAGTCGTGGACTTACCAATAAAGATCTCTGTCCCATTTTTGTGTCTCATTGTGTGTGCCACTCCACTCACCTTTGGACACATCACTTGTTGTAAAATAAAATATTGCAATAATTATATTAATTTGTTGATATGCTAGAAGGTGATTGGAGTGGCACACAGATTGGGACACTAAATGGGACAGAGGATCCCCACTCTGGACTTACATTGTGTGAAGTATTGGTCGTCGGCAGTTCTAGACTTATAGTTATGGACTTTCGGGAAATGCTTATGGAATCCACCAATGTTTATGTTTTTATTTTAGTTAGGAGTACACAGAAATCTTTCGTGTTAATTATTTTTTCATTTTTTTTAATAAATATTTAAATTAAAGCTAGTTAACAAATCCTAAAGACAAAAGGAGTAGTTATTTTTTTTTTTTTTTGGCAGCTGTAAAGAAAGTTCTTATATTATATAGATGGCATTTGATTCATATGGTCAAATGCATGCACTTATTTTAGTAAAATCGTAAACTAATACAACAAAGTAACTACAATGGGTCACAAAAGTGTGTTGGTGGCGTACAGATGACTGAACACAAAGATCGACGTCAACATTCTCAACATTCTTGAAGGGATGAACAGAGCTAGCCAGATGATCAAACAAATCTCAGCAGAAATTTAAAGGAACGATTACGTTCGTTAAATATATTGATCTTTCAGGTAACGAGTTGAGGGGGGAAATTCCGTATGGAATATTAATTCTTAATGGACTCGAATCCTTGGATTTATCAAAGAACAAATTAAGTGGTAACATTCCATTCGAAATTGGAAACCTTACGGCTTTAGAGCTTCTTGATATGTCAAACAACCATCTTACTGGAGAAATACCTACAAGCCTTGCCAAGGTGACTACTCTCAAAATCATGAATGTGTCAAACAATAACTTATATGGGAAAATTCCCGTTAGTACTCAGTTGTAGAGCTTTAATTCGTCATCATATGCTGGAAACTCGGGTCTTTGTGGCACACCACTCCCAAGTTGTTCGAAAGATCAAAATCCCTCCAATGTACCCAACGACGGTAATACTAGTGTCAAAGGCGAGGATGGGGACTTCATTTTTTTCGTTGGACGGCTTTACACAAGTTTTTGGTAGTTTAGTTATCAAGACATTCTGGAGACGTGCTTATTTCCGATTCCTTGACAGCATTAAAGATAAGCTATTGTAAAGCTCTTATGGAGATAAATCAAAGCATAGCAAGGGTTAGAGGAAATCTGATCTTTCATGACTACATAGTCTACAAGATATGTAATCTAATCTGCTCTAAAAAGGATGATATTCTGTATAAAAATATTATAAATTTCAAGTCAGTTTGCATGTAATACCCTTCAGTTTCTCTTAATCTAAACTTTGTCAAATTAATTACACCATCATAAAATGTTATAAACTGAATAGTCTTTCGAGATAATAAAAGATCCTCTTAATCTAGTAATATATGGCCCGTATGTATGCTTGATTCTTTGGCCAGTTGAAGGAACAAAACAAAACATGGATGTTTGAGTCTTTGTCTTTGGACGTAATTCTTAAGTCGTGGACTTGAACTGATGGTCGTCGGATGGCTAATTAAACCATGAAGAATTGTCCATGAAACTGTTGTACAGGACTTGAATTGTCTTAAGTCTCGGTCTTCGACGGTGATGTTTATTGATGTTATTCAATTACAATATTTCATTATTCTGGACCACAGTACACTAGTCTACATATATATATCCCTAGTGCAGTCTAGCAGATTGCAAAATCAAAACTAAATTATTTAATTACAAAATGAAAGCATTCTATCACCTTGTCCTCTTTGTACTTACATACAATGTACTACTGTCGTCCCCTTGTATTAGTCACCCTAAAATCGGTCATAACCGTACAAATAATATCCAATGTATTAACAAGGAGAGGGAAGCCCTGCTCCATTTCAAACATGGTATCACATACGATGCTTGTGGGCTGCTCGATTCTTGGGGAACCCACACCGACTGCTGTCAATGGTATGGGGTGCTCTGTAGTAACCTAACTGGTCATGTCATCAAGCTCAGCTTAGTAGGGGAGTCTTCATATGGTGACCATCCATGTCTAGAAGGTGCAGTGAGTCCTTTCCTAGGTGAGTTAACACATTTGACACATTTGAACCTAAGCAGTAATCGGTTTGTTGGGGAAATACCTCATCATTTGGGCAATCTTTCTAAATTAGCAACTTTAGATCTAAGTTATTCTTATCTTGACGACGAAGTTAATATGAAAAGTTTAATGTGGATTTCTCGCCTAAATTTGTTGAGATACCTTGATTTAAGTGGTACGAATCTTACTTTAGTCACGAATTGGATGACAATTGTTAGCAATATAAAATACTTAAATGTTCTACGTATGAAAGGTTGTCAACTTTCTCCCGATATTCCATCATCACTTAGATATGTTAATTCATCCGCCACTCTCCATTACGTCGATCTTTCTAATAATGACTTCAATGACAGCTTAATATTTCAGTGGTTATTCGACTTCCCTAGTATCACTACACAACTTGTACATCTTGATCTTTCCTATAATGATTTTGAAGGTCCCATCCCAAGCGAGTTCCGGAATTTACACTCCCTTTCGTTTCTCTCCCTTTCTGAAAATGGATTTGAAGGGAGTCTTAATAAAAGCATTGGTGAGTTATCCAACTTGGAACAACTCTACGTGAAGTATAATAACTTCAATGATGAGCTAGCAGATGTTATCCAATCTTTTGTTAATTGTGGCAACATGAAACTAATAATACTAGAACTGAGCCTAAATAGTTTTCGGGGTGCAATTCCTTACAGTATTAGCTCATTTTCCTCGTTGAGGGAATTACACCTTGGGTATAACAATCTTACAGGCAAGCTTAGTCAAGGTATAAGTCAACTTACTAAGCTTGAAATATTGGATGTTTCCTCCAACTCTTTGGAAGGTACTCTTACCCATGCTCACTTTGATAAGCTTTTAAGATTACGCGAACTACATTTGTCTGATAACTTGAGATTGGTAATAAACATGGCTGCGGATTGGATTCCTCCATTTCAACTAGATGTTATCGATCTGAGATCTTGCGAGGTAGGCCCAAAATTTCCAAAGTGGCTGCAATTACAAACAAATTTCTCATACTTTGATGTCTCAAATACAGGCATTTTTGACACTATTCCTATTTCCTTCTGGAACTCGTTCTCATCCAATTGGATATGTCTTTCAATCAATTTTCCATACTTGGATATGTCTTTCAATCAATTTTATGGGATGCTCCCAAATCTGAAGTTACAAACAAATTTCTCAAATCCTTTTTCAATAATAGACTTGAGTTCAAATCTGTTTGAAGGTGTTATACCATCAGGCTTTGGAAACACAGGATCTTTATACCTTAATGATAATAGGTTTTCTGACTACTCTAATATCTTATGTCCCAAAATCAAAAGTAATTTACAAGAGCTTGACTTGTCAAATAACTTATTTTCTGAGGAGCTTCCAGATTGTTGGATGAATTTTAGTTACCTAAAAAGCCTATACTTGGAAAATAATGAATTATGGGGACGTATTCCCAACTCCATTGGTAGCTTGCGCTATCTTCAGATTCTTGACCTTCATAACAATAGCTTTTCAGGACGTTTTCCGTCTGCATTTAAGAATTGTACGGCCTTGGTTATGCTAAATATAGGATACAATTTACTTAATGGGAACATACCTCCATGGATTGGTGATGCTTATCAATATTTAAATGTTCTTATCCTCCGAAAAAACAATTTTTTGGGAGAAATACCTGAAAGTATGTGCAAACTCAACTCTCTCCAAATATTAGACCTTGCAATTAATCACCTCTCAGGTGTAATTCCCAATTGCATTGGTAATTTTTTGGCGATGAGGGTGATAGAAAATCAATTTGGGGGGCCTTGCATACCTGGTTTAATATCACTTCCCTGTCCGGTGACCGATTTAGGAAGCGGGGGTAGAACAACAACTATTTCATGGAAAAAAGTGGAGCAGAAATTCCAAGAAACGATTATGTTTGTTAAATATATTGATCTTTCGGGTAACAAGTTGAGGGGGGATATTCCGTATGGGATATCAATTCTTAATGGACTCGAATCCTTGGATTTATCAAACAACAAATTGAGTGGTAACATTCCCTTTGAAATTGGAAACCTTACGGCTTTAGAGCTTCTTGATTTGTCAAATAACAATCTTCGGAGAAATACCCAAGCCTTGCCAAAGTGACTACTCTCGGAATCATGAATGTATCCAACAATAACTTATCCGGGAAATTCCGAGTTAGCACTCGATTGCGAGCTTTGATGCGTCATCATATGCCGGAAACGCTGGCTTTGTGGCGCGCCGCTCCCAAGTTGTTCAAAAGATCAAGCGCCTTCCAATGTACCCAGTGGAGATATTACTAGTGTGCAAAACAAGCATGACGACTTTGGCTTTTTCCTTGGACTGTACATAAGTGTGGTGCTTGGGTTTATTGTCGGGTTTTGGGGAGTTTGTGGCACTTTAGTTATCAAAACATCGTGGAGGTATGCCTATTTCCGGTTCCTTGACAACATCAAAGACAAGATCATGTGAATAAGTTAAAGAAATTATAGCCAAAGTTGTTTAATTATTGTATGATATGTAATTGTGTACTCCATATTTTAAATAAAGCGAGTAATATTTCCACACTCACGCACCCAGTGACTGTACCATGTGTAAGAACAGGAATTTCGATGAGTAAATGCACTGTTCAGCGGCAGAGAGGTATGAGGAGAAAAGCAACATGTATGTATATGGTTTTCTAAATTTCTCATGAGCTACATACTTTTGTTAATTATATATTTTCTTAAACTTGCGCAAGAGTCCGAGTTATGTGCTCGCATCTTGCGTTCGAATGTTTGATTGTTTACTACGATTCAATTTTCATTAGCTTAAGGAACAGAGCTCGTTACAACTTACAAATACGTAAAGTTTATCTCACAATTATAGTTCCAAAAAACTTACAAATACGTAAAGTTTATCTCACAATTATCGTTTCGAAAAAAAAAGCCACAACGTAGTGTTCGTAAACAGAACAGATTTTGTTCCAAAAGAGCCATCAAAGTCTGAAAAGTAAAGTTTCGACACAAATTATACATGTAGATTTTTAACACTAACTAGGGATGGTCAACAGTCCGGGCCGGGTCTGGGGGCGGGTCGGGTTTGGCTTGGGAGGCCAGGAACCGGCCCGAGATTGAGGGTGGGTTGGGTCGGGTCAGGCTGGGTCAAAGGAGACCCATGAGACGGGTTTATGGCGGGTTTTAGTGTGGGCCTAGGTCAGGTCCGAGTTGGGACGGGTCGGGCTTGGCTTTGAGGGACCCGAACTGGCCCGAATATAAGGCAGGTCGGGCCGGGTCAAGCACGGGTTAGGCGGGCCGGGTTCATACACGGGTTATAGGCGGGCTGGGTCCGGGTTAGCAAGGCCGACTCGCACTAATGACCAGCCCAGAGTCACTAACTATGAGAAATTATCTTTGAGAGAGTTTTTATCTCTTTAAGTCGTTTTTAAATGTGATGGTTAACTGGTGGACTTGAATATTCAAAGTCATTAGACGTTGACTTGGATAGTCCAAGTCGGCGTTCATGGAAGATGTTTATGGAACCCACATATGTATGTGTTGGCCAACTACTTCGGTCCTAACTTTGGTATTACCCTTTGTATTTTCTTTGACTTTTCATCGTTAGTCGTGGCCAAAGTTACTTTTTTATTTTCGCAACATTTTTGGTCATAGCCATATTCATTTTATGATTCATATCTATTTTATTATTTGTGGAACATTTTTACTTTAATTTGTACTCCGTATTTTAGTCTCACAATAAAATCGCATTCTTATTTCTTGGTAAAACAGGTGTTTTGCTGAGAATTAAACGAAAATGTGTAGATAATGTGGATTTTGAAATAATTTAAAGAAAGCTTTACAAAGGGGAAAATAGAAAAAGTAGAAACTATAAATAAATTTTTAATTTCTTGTTACCGAAATAAACAAGGACATTACTTTCGTGCTTTCGTTGGCTTTCGTAGATCGAGATTCAACCTTAACAATTCTACACAAGCATTATTGTTGGTGATTTAAGAGTAATTATCGGTTCATTTGGCGTAACTAAGGTTGGTTCGTAGATGGATAATTTCTAAATAATATTATGCGAGTTCGGGAAGTCCGGAGTGTAGCTTGCATAATTATTTACGGGATTCGGTATAGTTTTCGTTCGAATAACTATGACGGGTAATTAAAATTACGCGGAATTTAATTAGTTTTAATCCGAATTTATGAAGGGTTACAACTCTTCAGAAATGCATTCCCTTATCGATCCCTTATCCCTGTTTCTTTTTCTATATAAATAGATGAAGGATGAGAAAGAAATTATACAGTAAAACAAACTTTCTTCTACATCAAAGCCACGATATAACTTTCTACACAAAAATCAGAGGGCATTGTCTATTCTCAGTAGAAAATTCGGTTTCACCCAGGCACTAAAAAGGGATTATTCTATTAGAAAAGCGGACGTGTAATTCAGTTTCCTAACAATTACCATATACAATCTATATTGAATCAACAACACAATGATGTATTGATAATATTGTGTGAGCATATTGTAGTAGTAATACTGACTATACATATTGGTATTATTGCGTGAGCATACTGTCCCTACTTACCTGTCTATGTAACTTTCAATTTATATGAGGTTATATAGCCTTGCTCCAGACTAGCAGCTGATAAATCAAAACTTGTACATCAACCACAAAATGAAACCATTCTATGAGCTTCTCCTCATTCTACTTTCATGGCTTGTACTGTCCCCTTGTACATGTCACCCTACCCTCGGTCGTAATATTACAAATAACATCCAATGTATTAACAGTGAGAGGGATGCCCTCCTCCAATTCAAACTCCTTCGTCAATTTCGTATGTTAATTCCTCAGCCACTCTCCATACAATCAGCCTTTCTTATAATTATTTCAACGACAGTTCAATATTCCAGTGGTTATTCAACTGGCCTAAAATCACTAACCAACTTGTACATCTTGATCTTTCTGGGACTGTATTTCAAGCTCCTATCCCAATCCCAATCCCAATAGAACTTGGGAATTTTCACTCCCTTTCGTATCTCTCACTTTCTCATAATGCATTTCAGGGGAGTGTTTCGAATATCATTATAGCAAGTTATGCAACTTGGAGCACCTCTACTTAGGGAATAATAACTTCACTGATAAGCTAAGTAATGTTATTCATTCTTCAGTTAATTGTAATAACAAAGCTCCGTTAACACTAGATTCTTTATTTACTGGATATATACCTTTGTGGATAGGTAATTCTTCTCAAAGTCTTGGTACAATTATCCTTCGAAAAAACAATTTTATCGGAGAGCTACCTGAAAGTATTTGCCAACTCAAGAAGCTCCAAATATTGGACCTTGCTATAAATCACATCTCAGGTGTAATTCCCAATTGCATTGGTACTTTTATGGTGATGAAGGGGATAAAAAATTTTGGGGTGGATTTTGAACCTGATGTTCTAACTTTCAATTATAATTATGGAATTGATGAAACTAGAAGTGAAACTGTGATTGTGTCATGGAAAAGGGAGGAGCACGGATTCAAAGAAACGATTAGATTTGTTAAATATATTGATCTTTCAAGTAACGAGTTGAGCGGGGAAATTCCAATTGGAATATCGAGTCTTTCTGCACTAGGTGTTGACTTGTCAGAAAACAACTTCAGCGGTTACATTCCATTAGAAATCGGAAACCTGAAAGCTTTAAAACATCCTGGAGGTATGCCTATTTCCGGCTCCTTGACAGAATTAAAGACAGGATCATGTGAATAAGCCGAAGTTGGAAGAAACCTCATATTTCATTATTGTATAATATGTAACCGTGTATTTTAATCTGTATTGAAGAGGATCGTACAAATAAAGCGATCACCGAGTGACTGTACCATGTGTAACAACAGAAATGCAGGGGGGCGTGATATAACAATTTTGTGCTGAAATGGAGAAGATCCTTGCCCCGCTAGCCTTACTCCACTATTGTGTACTCATTCAACATTTCAACTGAGAGAAGAAAGAACATGTAAAATGAGTGACATACAAAAAAAATTTCAACTAAAATCATGAATTCTCATTCAACTTTCAATTCCAACTTGAAATTATTCCACATAGACAACTTCAGATTTGTAATTTCTGACACTACAAACATCCCTTCATTATCAGAACTAGTTGTTAGTTCCATATCATTGTAATTTACGGTCCTAGACCCATGTCGGACTATGGACGACGAGCTCTTAACTGCCTTAGTGAGACCTAAAATGGTAATTTTGTCAATGACGTAGTTCTGGCTCTTTGCATATCCTCCATGAGTTACATTTGATGTAATTGTCACATTGCTTGACCCCAACTCTGCCTGAAATTTCACCAATGTCCAAGTACCGATTGCCCCCGCTATATGTATTTCTACTCCGTTGTCCATAAAAACCTCCCCGGTGCTAGCACTGCTATTGCTCATCACCACCAAGAGGTTGAATGACGTGTTTCGTGCTGCTCGTGTTGTCATCGCTTCGCCTTGCATTGCCAAAATATTGCCTAACACAAGCACAAGATAACACGTAAGACGTATACCTTCACAAGTGAACTCATGCAATACGAGATTAATTATACATGTCAAAAATTGACCAGACTCGCAAACAGGGGCGGACCCACCTGGTAACAAGGGGTGGCCCAAACATTAAAAAAATGGGTTAAGCGCTAGCGTACTAATTTTTGCTATCCCAAATATTGTTGAATACGAGTAGTAGATAAGTATACATATGCACATAATATATATAAGAAACATCAAGTGGTTCAGTGGTAAAGGCTTTGGTTTTTTACCTATGTGTCCCAAGTTCATTCGATTCCCATTATATGCATATTCATTATTTTTACTACCTCAAATTTTACATTCTGGGTCCGCTCCTGCTCGCAAACTCGGCCTAGCATTGTTCATAGTCTTGTGACCCAAAATGAGATACTTCGTACAAAGTTAGAAGAGCTCGTTACCTTCACGGATGTGAACATTGATATGATCAGCAGGTGCACTCAGAGTAACATTAGCACCAGTAGAAGCTATCACAGAATTCGTGTAGTTAAACAGATCGAACCAGTTTCCTTGCGGGAAGTACGCAGTGACGGATTCAGCACCGGCTTGCAGAACAGGCGAAACCATGACGCCATTGCCAAGAAGAAACTGTGAGCTGATACCATAAGTTTCGACATCCTCTGGAAACGAAAAGAAGAGAGGTCTAGCAATGGGAGTTCCTGTTAAATGAGACTCATACATTAATGTGTACAAATATGGGAGGAGTCTGTATCGAAGTCCCAGAACTTTCCGTGCTGACTCGGCTACCGAGTCCCATACATAGAGCTCGTGGTAGGTGCTTCCTTTGTTGGCATGGTTTCTTGCAAATGGGTAAAATGCTCCTACCTGCATACAAGAAACATATAATGTACATTAGAAGTAGACCTGACAAAACTAACTCCACCTCAATGACCCGGCCCTGACATGTACCAAAATTGGCCCAACTTGAATGTTTATTATCACATATTGATCGCTGTACCTAAATAATGCGGGGATGTAACAAATTACCCCCATAACTTATGAACTTCGTGTAAATAAGCCCCTTAGTTTCACTTGTAGCAAATTAGCCTCACAAGTCACAACTTTCCAAAAATGTGCAATTAAGCACAAATCAAGTTTTTTTTACCATTTTTTAACTTAAACCTATTTTTTTCTATTATAAAAACTATTATAAATATATTTCTTAAATAATTAAATATAATATTTACATATTCAACGAAAAATGCGAACCAATTTTAGTATAAACAAAAATTCGGTCATGTAACTTTTCATTGTAACATCATTAATAATTCTCATATCATGAACATTTTTCACCAAAATAAATAAATAAAATATTTGAACATGTTTTTTAATAAACAAGAATTTTAGGATTAAAATCTAATCAATAATTTTAATTTTCAATAATAGTAAAATATTTAATTTACAAATTTTATTTTTAAAAATAAGATATGCGATTAATTGCACATTAAGAGAAATTTATGGGGTTGATTTGCTACATTTATAAGTTAAGGAGTTTGATTACACATACTATCAAACTTATGGGGGTGATTTGCTATATTTCGCCCCAAATAATGTGATAAGTGATAACAACCTATCTGAAAATGATCCCAAAAATAACCCAACCCGGCCCGAACTATTGCAAACCCGAGTAAACCAAGCCCGAATTGACCCGTTCCAAACCCGACCGAATTGACCCGTTTACAAGGTCCACCTCCAAGTCAAGTAGTTCATGTCAACTACCATATCAATTTGGGTTTCGAGTCATTTTCACGATTTTATTTGTTTCACTCTAGTTTTGATTAGTCTAATTTCGATGCGATTAATATCTTACAATTAAAATAAAATGGAGATTAAATATATTTTACCTGAATCCATCGACGACAAAGCTCTTCATTAGTGTTATCCATAAAACCACAAATATCAGCACCAACCATAGGCAACCCAAAAAGACCAGAATTCAACATTGACGGAATCGAGTACGCAAGATCATCCCATCTTGCTGCATTATCCCCTGTCCAATGTGCTGCATACTTCCCTGACCCCACAAATGTCGACCTCGAAAGCACAAAAGGCCTCTTATTGGTGACATTAACAAGAGCTTCGTGAGTAGCTCGAGCTTCGAGGTGTCCAAACAAGTTATGTACATTGTATTCGGTCACATTACCGTAATGCAAAGCGGATCCGGGAATCGTCCTGCTTAATATCGGCTGACGACCTCCGCCGTCATTGATTTTATAAGGCGGGTCATCAAGTGTAGAGTTTGGTAGAGGTTGTGAAGTTATAAAGTTGGCTGCTTCATTCATGTCGATCCATAGTCCATCGAACTTGAGATCATCTCGAAATCGCTTTATTTCATCGGTCCAGTAATTTTGAGCTGCCGGGTTTATGAAGTCAGGGAAATAAACCGGTCCTGGCCAAACAGAACCCAAGTATTCCGAACCGTTGTGGTTTTTAATAAATATGTCATCTTTTATTCCCCTGCTGAACGTATCATATGAACTGTTTGTGCTGATACCTATAAAGACGATTTAAATCATGATTAGACCTGTCAAACGAGTCAGGTTTGAAAAACTGAAGCATGTGACAACTTAATTACCAGGATCGACAATGGGCACATATCGTTGCCCGTTGTTGTGAAGATTATTAACAAATTGTTGCATCTTGTCAAGAGGGAAGTTAACAGGATCCAAAGTGAAGTCTTTATAGGCATCCATGTAATCAATATCGGTCCACATTACGTCCAATGGGATTTTCGCTTTTGCGTAGTTGTCTACGACGTACTCAAGCTCACTCACATTCTTATATCCATATCGGCATTGATGAAAACCTGAAAATTAAAGTATCATACATCAAATGATAGACAATCAAATAAAATGAGAAAAAGTTTTAATCTTTTATTATTTTTGAGTCGTGTCATTTCAAGTGATAATTAAATAAGGTTTAAAGAAGAAAAAGAAAGAGCAAGAAAGGATACCAAAAGACCAATATGGCATGGAAGCAGGGCGACCGATAAGCTTGGTATACTGATCCATAACCTTCACGGGAGTGGGCCCACCAAAGATATAAAGATCGATAATCCCACCAATCACCTTATACGTAATTCGATCACCCGTATACTCAACATCCATCCCATTGCTATTCATCAACAATACTCCATGGGTCGTCCCGTTTATTGGACCAGATCTCACGTCCATATAAAACGGGTGTGAACCGTACAAGTTAAGGTCCTTATTAGCACTAGGAATGTCAGCATTCCACATAGTGAGAACTTGGTTAGGGGTTAATTGAAATGTGGGCTTGGTATGCTCACCAAGCCCATATATGTGGGACCGGTTAGCGGGGAGTGTGGAGTATAATTGAAGATATTGGTCTTTGAAAATGAGGGTAGTGTTTGGGTCATTGGGGTCCGTTGTGGCGTTGAAGAGGATGTCACCGTTGGAGGAGTTGGTGACGATGAAGCCGAACGGGGTGGTGTGGAGTAAGGTGAATATGAGGGACGAGTTTTTGGTGGTTAACACGGTGGTCTTGTTTTCCGATGGAGGGTTGTCGTTAAGTTTGGAAAATGATGGTGGTGGTGGTCGCGGTTGTACTGGTGGTGGACGAGGTATGATGTCATCGGGGATTTCCCAACGACTATTACTAGCGTCAGTTATTCTGATCCTAAGACGATCATCTTCCTCGAAGCTACATAAATGTAATTAACTTCGGTTAGACTTTCGTACAAATCATTTGTTTAACTGAATCAAAATATATTTCGAAAAAAAAAATATTTGATCGAAACAGAGAGAGTATAACTAAAATTCGAGCGGATAATTCACGTGGTACCCTGAGTTTTGCAACTTTGCACGAAATACCCAATTTTTTTAGCCGGAAAATTTAAAGAGGTCATAACTAGAAAATGACGAATTTTTTTTCTAAATCGCTCATCTTTCCGAGAAATACTATTTGAAAAAAAAATTGTCGCATTTTGATCCTGTTACTAGGAGTTATTGTGCCTCAAAGTGTTTTCGACCGAACAAACTTTGAGTGATCATATATCTTGGTTACGAGGTCCAAACTCGTCAAATTTTCTTTTCAAATCGTAGTTCTCGGAAAGATGATCGATTTGAAAAAAAAAAAAAATCTTCACGTTCTGAGTTCATAAACACGAGTTATGACCTTTTTAAATTTTCCGGATCAAAAATTTGGATATTCCGTACAAAGTGACAAAATTCAAGAGTACCGTATGAATTATCCGAAATCCGAGTAAATTAACGTACCTAGCAGTAAGGCTAAGAATCTGAATATCGTCCCCATAAGTAGAGGAATTCTGAACAACTTGTAAATAAGCAGTTAATGTCTTAGTAGCATTATCAATTTGAGCATCTGTTACCTTATAACCATGCCCAATTACCGTGTCATCATTACTAAATTCTGATAATTTTGTTCCTACAACTAACGTACATAACACTAGTAGACATGCTAGTGTCAAAAAATTGACGTGGGAAATTAAATTTTTTCGCATTCTTTTTTTAGGATAATGTATTTTTTTTTAAAAAAAAATAGATTATATTTTTTTATGGAAAATGATGTAAATGAAGGGCTTTTATATAAGTTAAGTGAAGGATAAAATTTGTGCAAGTCGATCAACACAATAAATAGGATTGATCTTTATGATTATGAATTTATATTATATGCTATTAATGGCTTGTTTTAGAGATTTTGTTTACTACACTTAAGGTAATAAATCGGTTAATTTTTTACTTTGTTTGTCAATGAGATAAGCAATATTGATTATTTACTATATATATATAATTGGATATTGTAAAACAATAATGACGTTGATTTATCTTTGTTTATGTACTTTAAATTAGGAACGGACTTAGAACTAAAATTTTGGGGAAGCGAATTTTCTCATGTTGTTTTATATTTATGTTCAAGTCTCAATGTCGCGTATATAAGAATTTTTTAAGAGCAAAAGTAATCAGAAGTTTAAAGTCTCAATGTCTCGATGTTTGTATTATAATTAAATACGAGTACAAAAATAACAGAAATGTTTGTATGTTCCATAGCTCCTTGGTGAAGTTGCAATTCAATTTTAACGTCGACTTTTGTTGTCCTATGTCGCCGCTGAATGGTGTACCGATTTATCTGAAAAACCCATTTGTGAAACCCAATAGAGTAATTGCGAAGTCTCCGTTAGTGATGTTTGATTGATTGATAACGTCCTCGACTCTTGAATTCCAAATTCAGCAGATTCGATTACATATCATGTAGACCAACCCTGGGTGGTGCTATGACTACCGTAAAAGCTTTACAAGAGCCTGTCTTTAATGTTTTCAAGGAATTTGAAATAAGCATATCTCCAAGATGTCTTTATAACTAAAGTACCACAAACTCCCCAAAACCCAACGATAAATCCAAGGGCCACACTTATGTAAAGTCCAAGGAAAAAATTGAAGTCCTCATCCTTGCCTTTAATACTAGTATTATCGATGTTGGGTACATTCGAGGGCTTTTGATTGTTCGAACAACTTGGAAGTGGTGCTCCACAAAGTCCCGGGTTTCCTACATACAATGACGCATCAAAGCTCGCAATTGAGTGCTAACGGAATTTCCCCGACAAAGTTGTTGTTGGACACATCCATGACATCAAGAGTAGTTACTTTGGCTAGACTTATTGGGATTTTTCCACTAAGGTGGTTGTTTGACAAATCAAGAAGTTCTAAAGTCGCCAGTTTCCGATTTCAAAAGGAATGTAACCACTCAAGTTGTTTTCGGACAAGTCTAGAGCTCCTAGTGTAGTAAGTCCCGATATTCCATCGTGAATTTCTCCACTCAACTCGTTACACAAAGATCAATATATTTAACAAACTTAATCGTTTCTTTGAATCTCTGCTCCTCTCCTTTCCAAGAAATAATCGCAGTTTCACTTTTAGTTATAACTCCGGAACAATAATGTCGAAAATAGTATATCGGTGTGCAAACTGCGACCCTAGATTTTTTATCCCTTCCATCGCTGTAAAATTCCGAATGCAATTGGGTATTACTCCTGAGATGTGATTAATGGCAAGGTCTAATATTTGGAGCTTGTTGAGGCGACAAATGCTTTCAGGTATCTCTCCATTAAAATTGTTTTTCCGAAGAATAAAAGCACCTAGACTTTGAAACGCATTACCTATCCATGGAGGTATATTCCCACTAAATAAATTGTATCCTAGATTTAGGATCACCAAGGATGTACAGCTCTCAAATGCAGCCGGAAATGGTCCCGAAAAGCTATTGTTATGCAGGTGTAGGGTCTGAAGATTGAGCAAGGTACCAATGGAGTTCGGAATATGTCCCGATAATTTATTATTTTCTAAGTGTAGGCTTGTTAGTTGACTAAAATTCATCCAACAATCTGGAAGCTCCCCATAAAATAAATTATTTGACAAGTCTAGTTTATTTAAAATACTCTCAGTTTTGGGACACAAGATATGAGAACAGTTAGAAAACTTATTATCGTTTAGATATAAATAGCTTGTGTTTGCAAAGGCCGATGGTACGACACCTTCAAAGAGATTTGAACTCAAGTCTATTGCAAAAGCATTTGATATATTTGGCAGATTTGGGAGAATTCCGTAAAACTGATTATTAGACATATTCAAGTATTGAAGATTAGATGGCAGTGAGTTCCAGAAAGAAACAGGAATGCTGTCAGAAATGCCCGAATTTGAAACATCAAAGTACGAGAATTTTTTTTGTACCTGAAGCCACTTTGGAAACCGAGGGCCTAACTTGCAGGATCTCAAACTGATAACATCTAGTTGAAATGGAGGAATCCAATTCTCATAAACTAGTTTTTGAACCCGTGCACTGCACGGGTAGAAACGGAGAGTATTATTAAAAGTAACAATTTACATATTTTTTGGATTTAGTAAATTATTAAATTTTAGAAAATTTCACTTTGTCTACTACCCATACACTTTTGATACTATGATTTTTTCTATTTGAAATACTATGATTTTTTTTCTCGACTTTTGATAAGTTATTGGCAAATAGTCGAAGTAAGCGGCTGAGGTAACTTAGACTTGTCCAAATTAAGCGAATCTGAATAACCCGACACCCAAATTCAGGACCAAACCTTGATCTGAACCCGAATTGTGTAAAACAATGGATAAGTAACTCCTTATATGAAACTCCCTTTGTCCCACTCATTTGTTTGCTTATTCCATTTTGGGTTGTCTCAATCAATTGTGTGCCTTTATATTTTAGGAATGTCTTTGATAAGCAATTTGATACTCCACACTCAATTTGATTAACTTGTTATTTAATAATTGACCCTCCTCTTTTCTTGCCATTTGTGTACAAACCAAAGGCAAACGAATGAATGATCGGGACGAAAGGACTCAAGGGAGTATGAAACTTCATATTTTATTTACCAAATTGTTATTACCCAAACTGGAACTATTGCAATGCGACACATGTTATTTTCCTACCCCGTTGACGTATCAATGTTTACGTTCTCATACGTATTTAAGTAAAGATGTATAAACTGGTTTTCGTACCCCGTTGGCATATCAATGTTTACGTTCTAAATTCTAATACCTCGTCTTAAACTTAAAATGGATAAAATAAAATACATAAGACAAAAGCATAATATCTAGGGATTAGTAATAAGCTTGTCCGATCCATCCAAGTACGGTGTTATTTAACCCCATCTTAAGAAATACCAACTATGCATTTATAATGTGAAGTATCAAAATGGCGGTAAATACAACCATAACCGCTGTGAATTTCTACATAATTGGTTAGTGTTGTATTGTCACTAGTGTAAAATTATATGCTACTTCGTAGATATATATTTTTAAATCAACCTTAATTAGAGTAACTGCAAGTTAAAAGAAGTATTGTGAAGAGTAGATTAGAGCACAAAAAAAGATGAATCAAAGGATGATTTATTTAACATATCAATTTATACGAATCCAATATTAACCTCTCTCTAATTCGTCTCCAATAAATTGTTCAATCAATTTGTGTTAGTTACATTTCTTGAAAGATACTCTCTTCGTCCAATTCATTTATTTTTGTACATTTGAATAAAAGACCTCTCACAAAGAATATCAAAGATAAACAAATGATTTTGAAGGAGGGAGTAATATGGAGTACTCGGTCAATCTACTCATTGGAATATTAGTGGGAAAGGAATCCCTTTTTGACATTAATGAGGATAATCATAATCCAAATCATTTTGAATGAATTTGGCCAAATTAATATGCTAATTTTCTAATTGGAATAATAAAACGGGTGGTATGAAAAGTATCATTAAGTAAAAAACTTACGTATTTTCTTATTTAATACGGCGTAAATAACTAAATTTTAGAAAAATTAATCACCCTTATTTATCACACACTCGTTTATAAGTTTATATATGTTGCTTAATTTTATTCGAAGTACTCTGTTTTTTTCCTCTGATTTTTTTTATTTATGAGAGGTAAAATATGAAAAAAAGAATATAAAATTAGTGTTGATTTCATATTTGTTTATCACGCAATATACATTTAATTATACTCATTATTGTATTTAAGATTTTGAACTCACTCGGTTATTTTGATAAATCGGGAGATAGTCATCTCAATTAAAAGTCTTAGTTATTGGTTATAATCGAATTAACAAAATTACATCTCAAATAATAATATATTCAATTTAATTTGACTAACAAATGCCAAAATTTAAAAAATAAAACCACATGAATTGATCGAGTCTAAATTATTACAAATAACCGATATTCAATAATCGTAATTTATTAAAAGTTATTTCTTATATTAAAAACTCCAACAATTATCAACTCCATAATTATTTAACATTGATTTGTAACTCACACGACCAATTTTTATACCGGGCTTCTTTCTTTTAATTAATGAATGACAATGCTCAAACCTCCCTTAGATTCCACCTTTGTCTCGAGACGATGAAGTGTTAGGTCATAGTGTATATCTATAATTTACCTGTCAACAAAAATGTTATGTCAATGAATAAAATTGATCGATGTTTCTGGTTCAATAGACAATGTATAAAGTAAACAAATGATTGAGATAAATAATATAAAAAAAATCTTCAAAAGCCATTATACGTACAATCATTTTGGCCTCAAACTCGACTCTCAAACTACAACTCATACACTCGTAAATTAATCTACGGAGCAGCAATCGAATCGTCAAGTCCCTAGAAATCGAATTATAAAGTAGATATTAGATGAAATATTTCAATCTACGAAGCAGCAATAGAATTGTCAGGTCCCTAGAAAATCGAATTAGAAAGTAGATATTAGACGAAATATTTTAAAATAGAATACGTAGTATTAAAATCAAGAAAAATCATTTACCAAAGGGAAGAAGATAGGGGGTTGAGATATGCTAATAGTAGAAGGTAGGTTAATAGATTAATTATGATCAAACATTATATGCAAATTCCTTTACGCCTAAGATTGTAAATATTTGACTACATCTTGTTAAACTGGGTACTCATTTTAATTTTGAGAATGAGGGCTTAAATCTTGGATTTATTTATTATTTACATTTTTAAATAATTTTAATTAAAGATTTGTTATAACTGCTATAAATAGATTAAGTATTTAATGTAACTATTAAACTTGGAGTTGACACGTGACAAAATTTCTCAGCAAATGATATGTGGCAGACTGGTTTCTGCTTTAATATAATATATGATGTTTACCACCAATTTCGGGTTATCTGACAAGTCTAGTTCGCGTAAATGTAAGAGATTTAGAAAGTGCATATGAGTAAGAGTACCTTCCAAAGAGTTGGAAGAAACATACAAACTCTCAAGCATAGTAAATTGTCCTATACCATCGAACTGCACCCCAAAACCATTCATCCTCAAATCCAATGTTATTAGTCCATTGTTATTGCAATTAATTAAAGAATCGATGACATTACTTAGTTCATCAGTGAAGTTATTAAAACTCAAGTCGAGTTGTTCCAAGTAACATAACTTACTAATGATTTTGAATACACTCCCCTGAAACACATTTTCTCGGAGCGAGAGATACGAAAGCAATTGAAATTTCTCAAACTCGCTTGGGATAGGGACGTCAAATACATTCTCGGAAAGATCAAGATATACGAGTTGGTTAGTGATTTTGGGAAAGTTGAACAACCATTGTAATATTGAACTTCCATTGAAATTATTATGAGAAAGGCTGATCGTATGGAGATTAGTAGAGGAATTAATGTATAAAATTGGTGACAGAGTTTTCGTAGGAAGTTGACACGAATTCATACGAAGAACACGTAATGAAGGTAAACTGTTAACAATCGTCATCCAATTCGTAACTGAACTAAGATTCGCATAACTCAAATCAAGATATCTCTGTTGGAAGATAATTCGTAACAATGAAAACAGACAGAAACTTTAACAGAAACAAGAGACAGAAAAGACTTATCGAAACTGAATTGCAGCGCCGTGGTATGGAGGCCACTGACTTGAAAACTATATCGGCACGACCGTGGTGGTAATCGTCTCTCGCCGGTAGTTCCCCAAGGTTAACACTGCGACACCCGTACACAACCACTCGTGTATGGGAGCCTTGGAACTAACAGAACCGAACCCAGAAATAAAACTCAGAAGCAGAATATTATCATATATGAGAGATGTAGAAGAGTTGTGTGAATTTGTGTGTATCAAGTGATGAGAGAACAGCTCTATTTATAGTCGAAAATAGAGCTGTTACAGGCAAACAGAAGGATCATAAACGGAGGAAATAAAGGAGATAATCAATCCCCTTAATGACAGTCAATACGGAATTAAAGGAGAATAAATCTCCATAATCACGGAGATATAAATTGACTGAGATCCGTTACTGGACTCCAAAAACACACACAAGCCAGGCCCAAAAAGATAAGATAAAAGAGGGCCTTTGGCCCGCACCGCAGGTCCTCTACCCGAGCCCGAGCCGGGCCGGGCCGGTGCGCGCGCGCGTGTGTGTGTTTGGACCCAAACCCACAAGCCCAACAATCACCACAAAAGCCTCCTTGGTCCAATCTCTTACCCACCATTGAACCAAAGACAATATAAACACAAACCATACAACTCTCCTCACCGATGTGGGAGAGTGTATGAACCAAAAACCAAAAAACCTTTGGCTTTACTTGGCATCACACCAACAATCCCCCACTGATGATAAGGAAAAGCTAAAGAGAAATTTCTGAGTAAGGAAGGACTGGATACTTAAACGTTCAATGTCTTTCGACTTGAATTGACGTATTAGTGAAATGAGGCAACAACTTACTTTCAACAAGAGAATATCTTTCGATTTGAATTCCTTGTCGGTCTTCGGTCATTGATTCCCCCACAACACATATCATACCTTCAAAGACTGTTTTGTTCCGTGATTTCAAGTGCAACGCTTTTAAAGCCATGCGTTTACCCAGTTTAGGTGAGTGCTCTAGTGAGAATTTTTTATATTCTTACATAGATGGTGGCTGAACCATCACACCCCCAAAGGTAGCTCAAGTGCTTCTCAGTAGCACTTCTCATAAGAGCTATTAAGGACAAAGTCCAACCTCATATAAAAACACAATCCATCAAGTGCGTCTCAAAAGCACCACCAAATTGGCTATGGATATCAAATGCCATAGGAATGAGCTACAGAGTCCATCAAGTATCACATTCAAACTTGATTTATGGACTTAAGCCCCATTCCCCTCGACATGTCAAGGACTACTCTCCTTGTTAACCCCTTAGTAAGGGGATCGGCAAGATTACGTTCGGACTTCACATAGTCCAAAGCAATTACTCCATTTTTCGTGTTGTTTTACCACACCGTGCCTGATTCGAATATGTCGTCTCTTACCATTATAGACATTATTCTTAGCAACACTAATAGCTGCTTTACTATCACAGAGTAAGGAGACTGGTGCAACCTGTCCGCCCCACATGGGCACGTCTGCTAGTAAGTTCCTCAACCAATCTGCTTCTTGACACCGCCAACTCAAGAGCAATGAACTCGAATTCCATGGTAGAGCTAGCTATACAAGTCTCATTTCTGGAGACTTCCACGATATAGCTCATCCACCCAAGGTGAACACATAACCACTAGTGGAATGAATTTCATCATTACCTGCAACCCAATTTGCATCACAATATCCTTCTAACACAAAGGGTATTTGTCATAATGCAAACACAAATCAATTGTTCCTTTCGGTATTTAAGCAAACGACGAAGTGCATTCCAATGCTCGATCTTGGGGTTATGTGTATATCGACTCGGTCTACTAACAAAGATAAGCAATGTCCGGTCGATACGATTTCATGAGGAACATCACACTTCCTATAATTCTAGCATATTCTTCTTGTGAGACACTATCACCCAAGTTCTTACACAAAGATATACTAGCATCATAAGGAGTTTTAGCAGGTGTAACATCAAAACTGTTAAATTTCTTCAACACTTTTTCAACATAATGTGATTGACTAAGGGATATACCACTTGGGTTTTCACAACTCTAACTCCAAGGATAATATCAGCTTCTCCTAAGTCTTTCATCTCAAACCGTGATGACAAAAATTGTTTGGTTTTATTTACAACAGATAAATTATTACCAAGAATTAACATGTCATCAACATATAAGCATATAATCACACAATCTGATCCAAACATTTTAGATTAGACACACGAATCAGAATTGTTAGTTATATAGCCATCGTCAGTCAAAGTGTTGTAAAATTTCTCATACCACTGTTTAGGTGCTTGTTTCAGACCATAAAGTGATTTTCTCAGTTTACACACCTTACTCTCTTGACCCTTTACCACAAACCCCTCGGGTTGCAACATATAGATCTCTTCATTTAGGTCACCATTCAAAAAGCGTTTTTACATCCATTTGATGTACTACAAGATCATGAATAAGCGACCAAAGCAACAAGAGTTCTAATGGTGGAAATTTTAGTCACAAGTGAGTAAGTATCAAAATAGTCAATATCTTTCTTTTGTGTAAACCCCCTCACCACAAGTCTGGCCTTGAACCTTTCTATTGTTCCATCAGGTCTCATTTTCTTTTTAAATATCCATTTGCTACTAATGGGTTTACTACCTTTAGGCAAATCAGTTAACTCCAAGTCTGATTAGAAACAATAGAATCTAGTTCATTTTTAATAACTTCTTTCCAAAAAACAACATCTATAGATCTCATAGCCTCATCATATGTTTTTGGATCATCTTCTATTAAAAAGGCAGAAACAAGCTCATCAAAAGCACAAATATCACCTGCGTTTTTAGATAAGTGAAGTTTGATAGCATCGATTCGATGAAATCACTCCCGTAGCTCTTTTCAATTACCGGGCCTTTTACTCCTTCTTGGTTCAACCGCATGATCCACAGAAGTACTAGTACTCGCATGCGTAGAACTGTCAATAGGGTTAACAGGCACAGTAGAAACAACAGGGGCATCGGGTAGTGATTCTGTTTCCTTCTTCAAAGGAAATACCTGTGATAGCGGGGTTTGTCGCACTCCCCCGATCAAACAAATAACTCAACTAATGTAGTAGGGTAGTCGAGGTCGAATCCACAGGGAGCATGGGTGATTACTAATTGTCTAAATTCTCGTGCTTAGCTAAGTCGGCAATATAAGATGAGATTGTAAACTAAACAACTAAACTAAATAAAATAAAATGCAAATTAACAAAAGATGATAAAAGAGTAAGAGAGGATTAAAGTTGTAAATCAAATGAATAAAAGGCCTAGAACTCGGTTCTCCCACAACAATTCGTAATTCCACATACTAATTCCCTAGGCTAATCACTCGGGTAGACAAGTAAGGAGGAGATGGCTCTAATTCGCCTAAGACCCCCCTCTCGGGTTCGAAGTAGGACACTAGCACTACCCACCAACCCCCCTCTCGGGTTCGAAGGTCGGAATCCTTAACTCAACACCCAACAACCCCAAAAACGTGCACTTTTCCAAGGAGGTCAAGAAATCGGTCAAGGTCATTAAGCCCCCATCGTATTCCGGGTCATCCCACTCCCTCTCTCGAGGGTCGATTTCAAACGCTAGTCTAGAGGTACCCTCCCTTAGTTCTCCCTTTCGGTCTCAACCAAGGTTAGCGATAAGGACAAATTCCGGGTACCCGATTTACAACCTAACCAACTCTCGTTGGTGGACAAGGGTTACAAGTCGACACTACCCAAAATCGATCCATAAGTCAAGTCAATCCTCTAAACTACCCTCACCAATTTCCCCAAATAATTAGCCTTTATGAGATTCAATTAGTGAAACTACTCATGTCGGGTCAAACCGAGTCCTAGTAGAAGACTACTCACTAATCATGTTCCTAATTGCAAGAGAGACAATAAAGATGGAATCTTTATGCATAATCATAATGGAAGTACAAATTTTATTACTAATCATGCAACAATCCAACTTAAATTATAAGGAAAGACAATTTAATTCAAGAGACAATGAAGATTAAACTAAAGGCACAAACTTTAACTCAATAAACTCAAAGACTCAATCTTTAACATGAGAAATCAAAGATTCAATCTTGTAAACAACAATGGTGAGAAGAGAAAAGATGAACAAGAGAGAGAATAACAACAATCTAACATAAACAATTAAGATTAAACTTGAAAGAAAAATAAATGTAAACAAATGAAATTAGGAAGAGAAATTATACCCACTCAATAGCAAAGAAAGGAACTTGGATTGAAATATGGAAGGATTCTTCAATTCTCCAAATACAACCCAAAATTACTAATTGTAAACTAATGAAAAGAGAAGAACTTGAATGAACAAAAGAAGAATTAAACTAATAATTAAAGAAAGATAACAACTTTTTATTGAATGAAAATAAGAGAGGAAATATGAGGGTTTTACAATATTGAGAGAGAATATGATGAACTAGTCTAATTTAATTCCAAGGTATGGTAATGTGTAATGAGGTGTAGTTTTATACTAGTACTAGTCTATTAATTAATAATACTAATACTAATAATAATAATTAATAATAATAATAATAATAATCCTCTCCTAATAATAATATTAATCTACTAAAGTTCACCCCACTAAAGTTCACCTAATCAAACATACAAAACGACATCAACCACAAAGGGGAAGGGAATTAAAACAAAACAAAAAGACAAAACCAAAGGGAAAAACGACAAATGGAATCAGAGCAAGGGGCACTGAGCCGGTCCACCGGCCACCGGTCAAGTGACCGTCTGGGAATCCCCTGGAAACTTGGTGAATATTGATGTGTTGTGGGAGCCGGCGGGGTAGGCGGCAGACGGTCAACCGTCTGGGAGAGCAGATTTGATGCAAATGATGTTGGGAGCCGGGTAGCCGGCCACCGGTGACAAGGCCGGCTGGGAGTTCTCTGGAAAATGGAGTCAATTCTTTGCGTATTCCCAGTCGGTTGGGTAGGCGGCAGCCGGTGACCCGACTCAGAGAACGATTGCTTCTATTCCAATTAACTCGGTTTCGATCCCGAGTTCACATGCTTGATGATGGCAGCTGCTGGTGTTTGTCGAATTTGTCGACATGGTGACTGATGAATTGGTCAAGGTGAATGGTGGTGGAAGGTGTTGCTGCTACTGCTTGGTTGATTGCAGCTCGTCCATGACGGAGTTGTTGCTTGCAGGTCGGACTGATGAAATGGTGGTATGTTAATGGCGAAGGAGGTGAAGTCCAGGAACAATGGGAATGGTGGGTAAAAATGGTGAAGATGAATACTGAGTTGATGGTGACTTCAACTCGGGTTTTAATTCCGAGTTGGGAATTGATGATGGAGGAAGAGGTGAACTGGGTTGATGATGGTAATGGCGTAAATGGCAATGAAGATGATGAATAGTGGTGTGCAGCAATCGTGTAATTGAGCACATAAGTTGTAGAATAATGGGTCTTTGATTTGATAAGGTCAATGGTTGACCTTACTCCTCTATTATTTACGTTTCCATTGTTTTCTTTATCCCCTTTTAAACTTATTTCACCTCGAATCGTCTAGTCCTGCATTGCTCTTTAATTTCCGTTTCATTTTGCCCTTTTACCTACATGTTATTACAACAAAATGATATTAATACTAATTATTATATAAAATCCGACTAATTATTAAATATAAATAAAATGACTAATTATTACTGTATAAATTAGTAATTAAATGAGCTTTTTAGACAATTAAGTACACAAATTCGAGTCGGAATAAGATATAAATGCGGGGTAAAAAGTGACTATAATACTATTTATCAAACCTCCCCACACTTAAACCTTACTCGTCCTCGAGTAAGCTCATTAAATAAACTAAGACACTTAATATAAAATGAGCAAATAGCAAATGCTTTATTATAAAATCCGAATCGGGTTTAGCTACACCCGTAGCCCTTTCAACTCACAATTTGACACTTATGAGGTGAAGTGCCCTATTGCAAGGCAAGTAAGGTCTTGCTACAAAAATTTGGTTCAAATAGGCACTCAACTACCAAATTATGCATAAAAATGAACCGATCAAAATGCACACACTTGCCTCAATCAAGCGGGGTTTTCAAAGCCGGACCAAGAGAATCTATAGTGGAGGATGTCGTCTCCGGGTCTTACCAAGGTGTCAATTCCCAAGTTCTAGCTCAAGTAACCAAAGTTGACAACACGGAATGCCAAAGAAACAAATTCTTGGCGGGAAAGGGGAAGTACTTCGCTATACTCCCAAGACTGACACGACACACTCAAGATTCGACTCCATATCAAACCTTTGACCAAAAGGAGACCAAAGCCCGACTCTCACGGGTTTCACTAGTCACTCAAATGAAAAAATGGGGTGATTTTTGTGACAAAAAGTAACCAAAATCACTCTCCTAACTCGACTTGCGAAGCATGCCCGCAATCTAATATGGTACTCCATCCAATATCCGCAAGAGAAATGTCAAATGATGCACATACAAGAGAGACAACCGGGTTGTAATGGGGCTTGGGTTCGGTGAAAAGGGGTTGGTGCAAGCACCGTTTTTAGGAAATGTGAGGCTAAAGATCGAGTAGTCGCCACATCTAACCAATTCACTAAACTCACCCAATGCAAATGAATTCCTTCACAAAATATGACAAGATTGTCATTTTCAAAAATTATTCAATACTCTTCAAAACAAACTCAATTTGCAAATTACCAACCCTTTATTTGAGACAAAAATATACATTCTTTTCTTTTTGCTTTTTCATTTCATTTTTCTCCTTTTCTATTTGATTTTCTTCTTCATTTTTTTCTTTTTCTATTTGATTTTCTTTCTTGCATTTTTCACGACTTGTTCACCTCTTATTAGACAAAAGTAGCCAAAGTTTGCATTTCACTCATGTGGCATTAAGATCATACACCTCAAGGAGAGTCAAAATTTCAACCCAAATATACTCCACAAAAGAACCACAATGACGAACTACTCAACCAAGGTGAGTTGTTTATGGGATGTAGTTAATTTGTTGGCAATAGAAACGATAAGGCTTAGGCTCAAAATGGGTTAACAAAAGGAAATGATTGACTCAAGGGCATAACAAAAGCTTATTTGGCTATTGTGAGGTTACTTTATTGAACAAAATTGTCTCAATATGCACATCTACACTTCTACGGTAAGGAACGAGCTCCATACTTATGCGTTTTGACATGACATACCACGTAAGGAGAACTACTCTCATGACCTAAACGGGACCGGTTTGATGGACCGGCCATAAAGAGGCTCTATCCTCACATTTTAGTAGCTATATCGGACCAAGGTCAAGTCTCGGGCCTAAAACGGTCTCACAAGGTGGTCGCAACTTGGTTGTTAAGCTAAACTTCCGGGTTTTTGCAAGCAAAAACCCTAACATATGTCATCAAAAGGCACGAGCTATCAAGAGGGAAATGACACGGGCAAAACAATTATCATCATTGACGACATATACCCTCCACATTTAGACCATCTATGCAACTATTTACATACGAGATGCAACGTGTATGAAATGCAACTAAACATATGAACAAACTACGTGAATGCAAGAGTGAACACATATATTCATGTCTAATCTAAATGCATACAAGTTCTAGTCCTAACAACACATCAACAACACATGCATATCCAAAACGGTTCCCAAAAGGAACACCCACATCACATATCCCGTCCTCCTCCATGCTTATATATACAAAAAGAAAAGGAAGGAGAAAGGAGAAAGAATTGGAAGAATTTTACCAAGCGTCTTCTCCGATGATTCATGTGTTGCCTATCAAAATGGTTAGGACAAATGCAATATATATAATATAAACAATGCAATATTTTTGAAATTTTTCAATTTTTTTTTTAGGCATTTTGTATTTTTCTCAAATTAACAAGCAAATATATACAATTATAAACAATATGCACAAAGTGAATATTTCCCTCCCCACACTTGAGATTTAAATTGTCCTCAATGGAACAAAGCATAGGGAGAGAATAAGAAAAAAAAATAACATATTTTTGTTGATTTTTGAATTTTCCAAAATGTAAGAACATGCTTTTAATTTTTTTGAATATTTGAAAATAAATAACATGTTTTTGGTATTTTTAAATGATGGAATTTCCTCCCCACACTTATTTATTTACATATTTCAAATGGAAATAAATGTGTGGAGGAAATTTGGAAATGAAATACATGTTTTTGAAGATTTTTTTTATTTTTCAAATTTTTAGTGGTTTTTGGTTAATGAATGTAATGCATGAATTATTCTATATGCTAAATTAAAAGGACAATGCAAACTACACTACATGAGTGCAAAGAGAGCTAATTTAGATTAACTCCTATTCGGTTAAGTAAACTAAATGCAAATGAAAGCAAAACATAAATAAATGAAGCAAAGGAAGAGAATTTATACTATGCGATGGTTCTTAAGGGACTCCACCAAACCTCTCATCCAAAATTTTGTTGGTTGAAGCAATCCATGTCACTCAAGGCACGGAGTAATCGGTCAAAAGCTTTAGCAAAACCCTCAAACAAGCATAGGTAGCTCCAAGCTATAACAAACCGCACCCGACTTCTCTTCCAACGCTTCTTCCCATGGTTCCTCTTACTCTCCTTGGCTCCCTTTTTTGGGTCATTTTGATAGTTAGAACCCTTAAACTTGAAATGGTAGCTAGGTGGTAAGAGGAACGGAATCTCATAAGTTTCACTTGTTGGGCAACTCTCTTCTTGGTCACCAAGGTAAGGAAAATGGTAGGGAATAGTAGGTGGAGGAGTCAACTTCTCAACATTGAGGTTCATGATGTTGTCACTTTTATCCCCATTTTCTTGACTCTCCTTTTGAACCGAACTATTTCCATTGAGAGCCGCCTCCAAGGCATCAATTTGAGCTTCCCAATCACTTGAAGAGTTATCCAACCAAGGTTCACCTTCAAAAGAGCTTAGAACAAATGAATCCGGAGAGTTCAAATATAATTCAATCTCATCATCAATTTGGTCTTCAAATTCATCTTTTCTTGAATCATATTCACCCAAATCTTCCTTCACATCAACTCCCAACACATCATCTACTCCATCCCCCTCCTTGGTTTGACAAACTTCAAATGAGTCCAAATATGAAGGCTCAAGATTATGCTCATTCAAACAATCCTCCAACAAATCCACTCTACAACAAGAGTCACTCATAGAAGGAGATTTCATGGAGTTTTCCAAGGAGAATTCTATCTTGTCATCACCAACTTGAAGAGATAGTTTGCCATTTTTCACATCAATCAAGACACCCCCCGTAGCAAGGCAAGGGCGTCCTAGGATGATTGGAATTTTAGAATCCTCGGGAATATCCATCACATAGAAGTCGCAAGGTATCACAAGCTTTCCCACCTTGAGTGGTACATCTTCCACAAGGCCAATTGGATACCTCACCGATCTATCCGCAAGTTGCAAAGATACTCTTGTAGGTGAAAGTTCAAAACCCTTCAATTTCTTGAAGATATTGAGAGGCATGAGGCTAATGCTTGCCCCCAAGTCACATAAGGCTCTCTCAATATGAACGGTCCCAATTGTGCATGGTATGGAAAAACTACCCGGATCTTCAAGCTTTGGTGGCATCTTGTGCAATAGGATAGCACTACATTCTTGTGATAAATTGACCATGGTACTTGGACCCAATGAATTTTTGTTGGAAATCAACTCCTTCAAGAATTTCCCATATGCGGGTATCTCCTTGATGGCATCAATAAAAGGCATGGTGACGTTCACACCTTTCATCATGTGCATGAATTTCCCATACTTTTGCTCAAGCTTTGCTCTTGCCAACCTTTGGGGAAAAGGAATTGGTGGCACATATGTTCTCACAACTTGTTCCTTGGGTTCTTCAACAATTTTGGTAGGTTCATCAACAACCTTGGTGGACTCATCAACAAGCATGGGAGTCTCTACAACAACTTCCACAAGATCATCTTCAACCACTTTTTGTGGTTCAACCACAACTTCCGGTTTGCGGCTCTTTTTCCTCTTTACAAACACCCGGTCTTCCAACTCCCTACCACTCCTCAAATGTATAGCATTAATGGTCTCGGTTTTACCCGGAAATTTTCCATTCGAGGCTTGAAATTGACTTATTTGGGAAGCCAATTGAGAGATTTGATTATCCGTCACTCTTTGGGAGGCTTGCATTTGAGTCCTTAGTTGGTTGATAGAGGATGTTGTCTCCTCTTGTTTTTGAGTGGTATGGTTGATGAATTGCGTTTGAGATGTCATCATTTGTTCCATCATGAGTTCCATGTTTGACTTTGGTTGGGTGGGTTGTTGGAATGGTTGGAAATTTTGTTGAAATGGTTGGGAATTTTGTTGAAATGGTGGGTTTGGTTGAAAGGTGGGATTTTGCTTTTGGGCTTGGAAATTTGGTGTAAATTGTGGATTTTGTTGAAAAGTGGGGTTTTGGGCATTTTGTGAGCCATTGGAAAAATTTTGGTGGGCTCTCATTCCGGGATGGTATTGATTGTTGTTGGAGGCTTGTCTAGCCGGAATTGATTCCCACACTCCATTCACTTGCTCCATACAAATTGCCTCTCCCATCATCAAAGGACATTCATTTGGTGGATGCCCTTGATCTCCACAAATCTCACAACAATACACTTGTGACCAATTTGATGAAGAGTTTCTTGAGTTCAACAAAGCAATTTGTTGCTTGAGTTCTTCTATCAACCCTTTAACCTCAACATTGTTGGCCGACTCAACGGTTGTCTTTCCCTTCCTCTTGTGCCTATCATTATTCCAATGAAAAGTTCGGGAAGCCATTTCCTCAATAAGCTCCTTGGCCGTCTTGTGATCAATTTTATCTAATGCCCCTTTTCCCGAGCCGGAATCTAGGTTCATTTTCATTTCATTGCTCAACCCCTCATAAAAGTTGTTGATCAACTCATCTTCTCCTATCCCGTGATGAGGACACAACCTTTGGAGTCCTTTGTATCTTTCCCACGCCTCATAAAGGGTCTCATCATCATGTTGGGTGAAGCCTTGAAGCTCGCTCTTGATTCTTGCGGTTCTTTGTGGTGGGAAGTACTTGTTCAAGAAGGCCTTGGAGACATCATTCCAAGTTCTAAATGAATCGGGCTCACAACTCTTCAACCATTCCTTAGCACTCCCCCTCAAGGAATAAGGAAAGAGCCTAAGGCGGATGGCATCCTCCGACACTCCATTTGCCTTAAACATGTCACAACTATCCAAGAAATCATTAAGATGCTCATTGGGGTTTTCGGTAGCTCCCCCTCCGAATTGGTTTCCTTGGACTAGTTGTAACAAAGTAGCCTTCACATCAAAGTTGTTTGCTTGTATAGGTGGCTTGACAATACTAGGATTCACCACCTTCTTTGGAGCTAAATTATCCCTCATAGGAACCGCGGCCATTGTTGCTTCTTGGGGAATTCCAAAAGGATTCTCAAAGAACTCAAAATTACCCGGTTCTTCTAAAACACCTTCCACTACTCAAGAAAGGGATTAGTAACAAAGAAAGACCTAGTCTAAACTAGAATAAGACGATTAATATCTAGCCTTTGCTCCCCGAAGAACGCGCCATTTTGATAGCGGGGTTTGTCGCACTCCCCCGATCAAACAAATAACTCAACTAATGTAGTAGGGTAGTCGAGGTCGAATCCACAGGGAGCATGGGTGATTACTAATTGTCTAAATTCTCGTGCTTAGCTAAGTCGGCAATATAAGATGAGATTGTAAACTAAACAACTAAACTAAATAAAATAAAATGCAAATTAACAAAAGATGATAAAAGAGTAAGAGAGGATTAAAGTTGTAAATCAAATGAATAAAAGGCCTAGAACTCGGTTCTCCCACAACAATTCGTAATTCCACATACTAATTCCCTAGGCTAATCACTCGGGTAGACAAGTAAGGAGGAGATGGCTCTAATTCGCCTAAGACCCCCCTCTCGGGTTCGAAGTAGGACACTAGCACTACCCACCAACCCCCCTCTCGGGTTCGAAGGTCGGAATCCTTAACTCAACACCCAACAACCCCAAAAACGTGCACTTTTCCAAGGAGGTCAAGAAATCGGTCAAGGTCATTAAGCCCCCATCGTATTCCGGGTCATCCCACTCCCTCTCTCGAGGGTCGATTTCAAACGCTAGTCTAGAGGTACCCTCCCTTAGTTCTCCCTTTCCTCAACCAAGGTTAGCGATAAGGACAAATTCCGGGTACCCGATTTACAACCTAACCAACTCTCGTTGGTGGACAAGGGTTACAAGTCGACACTACCCAAAATCGATCCATAAGTCAAGTCAATCCTCTAAACTACCCTCACCAATTTCCCCAAATAATTAGCCTTTATGAGATTCAATTAGTGAAACTACTCATGTCGGGTCAAACCGAGTCCTAGTAGAAGACTACTCACTAATCATGTTCCTAATTGCAAGAGAGACAATAAAGATGGAATCTTTATGCATAATCATAATGGAAGTACAAATTTTATTACTAATCATGCAACAATCCAACTTAAATTATAAGGAAAGACAATTTAATTCAAGAGACAATGAAGATTAAACTAAAGGCACAAACTTTAACTCAATAAACTCAAAGACTCAATCTTTAACATGAGAAATCAAAGATTCAATCTTGTAAACAACAATGGTGAGAAGAGAAAAGATGAACAAGAGAGAGAATAACAACAATCTAACATAAACAATTAAGATTAAACTTGAAAGAAAAATAAATGTAAACAAATGAAATTAGGAAGAGAAATTATACCCACTCAATAAAGAAAGAAAGGAACTTGGATTGAAATATGGAAGGATTCTTCAATTCTCCAAATACAACCCAAAATTACTAATTGTAAACTAATGAAAAAAGAAAGAACTTGAATGAACAAAAGAAGAATTAAACTAATAATTAAAGAAAGATAACAACTTTTTATTGAATGAAAATAAGAGAGGAAATATGAGGGTTTTACAATATTGAGAGAGAATATGATGAACTAGTCTAATTTAATTCCAAGGTATGGTAATGTGTAATGAGGTGTAGTTTTATACTAGTACTAGTCTATTAATTAATAATACTAATACTAATAATAATAATTAATAATAATAATAATAATAATCCTCTCCTAATAATAATATTAATCTACTAAAGTTCACCCCACTAAAGTTCACCTAATCAAACATACAAAACGACATCAACCACAAAGGGGAAGGGAATTAAAACAAAACAAAAAGACAAAACCAAAGGGAAAAACGACAAATGGAATCAGAGCAAGGGGCACTGAGCCGGTCCACCGGCCACCGGTCAAGTGACCGTCTGGGAATCCCCTGGAAACTTGGTGAATATTGATGTGTTGTGGGAGCCGGCGGGGTAGGCGGCAGACGGTCAACCGTCTGGGAGAGCAGATTTGATGCAAATGATGTTGGGAGCCGGGTAGCCGGCCACCGGTGACAAGGCCGGCTGGGAGTTCTCTGGAAAATGGAGTCAATTCTTTGCGTATTCCCAGTCGGTTGGGTAGGCGGCAGCCGGTGACCCGACTCAGAGAACGATTGCTTCTATTCCAATTAACTCGGTTTCGATCCCGAGTTCACATGCTTGATGATGGCAGCTGCTGGTGTTTGTCGAATTTGTCGACATGGTGACTGATGAATTGGTCAAGGTGAATGGTGGTGGAAGGTGTTGCTGCTACTGCTTGGTTGATTGCAGCTCGTCCATGACGGAGTTGTTGCTTGCAGGTCGGACTGATGAAATGGTGGTATGTTAATGGCGAAGGAGGTGAAGTCCAGGAACAATGGGAATGGTGGGTAAAAATGGTGAAGATGAATACTGAGTTGATGGTGACTTCAACTCGGGTTTTAATTCCGAGTTGGGAATTGATGATGGAGGAAGAGGTGAACTGGGTTGATGATGGTAATGGCGTAAATGGCAATGAAGATGATGAATAGTGGTGTGCAGCAATCGTGTAATTGAGCACATAAGTTGTAGAATAATGGGTCTTTGATTTGATAAGGTCAATGGTTGACCTTACTCCTCTATTATTTACGTTTCCATTGTTTTCTTTATCCCCTTTTAAACTTATTTCACCTCGAATCGTCTAGTCCTGCATTGCTCTTTAATTTCCGTTTCATTTTGCCCTTTTACCTACATGTTATTACAACAAAATGATATTAATACTAATTATTATATAAAATCCGACTAATTATTAAATATAAATAAAATGACTAATTATTACTGTATAAATTAGTAATTAAATGAGCTTTTTAGACAATTAAGTACACAAATTCGAGTCGGAATAAGATATAAATGCGGGGTAAAAAGTGACTATAATACTATTTATCAACCTGCTCAAAAAACTCAGCATCTCTAGCCTCAGATATAGACCTGTCACTTAAAGACATGAACCTATAAGCAGAACTGTTTTGAGCATAACCAATGAAAACGCAGTCATAAGTCTTAGGTCCAATGGTTGGCCTCTTAAAGCTAGGTAAGCCTACTTTAGCCAAACACCCCCACACTTTAAGGTAACTTAAGTTAGGAGAATAACCTTTCCACATCTCATAGGGTGTCTTGTCTAGTTTCTTATGAGGTACCCTGTTAAGAATATGACAAGCTGAAAGCACCGCTTCCCCCCACATATCATCAGGAAGGCCAGAACTTAAAAGCATAGCATTCATCATTTCTTTCAAAGTTCTATTTTTACGTTCAGCTACTCCATTCGATTGAGGTAAGTATGGTGGGCTCTTTTCATGTATTAAACCATTTTTCTCACAAAAATCTACTAAATAACCAGAACCATACTCTCCTCCTCGATCGGACCTGACTCTTTTAATCTTCCTATCAAGCTGATTTTCTACCTCAGTTTTAAACTTTATAAACATGTCCTCAGCTTCACTTTTATTTCTAAGCAAATATACTTTGGTGTATCTAGAAAAATCATCAATAAAAGTGACATAATAATGTTTACCACCTCTGCTCATGGTGTTTTTGAAGTCAGCTAGGTCGGAGTGAATTAACTCAAGAAGACTCGTTTGTCTAGTTGTAACAGGTCTACTTGGTTTCTTAGCAAATTTGGCCTCGACACAACTAGGACACTTCTCATGAGTTTCTGATGATAACGAAGGAATAAGCGACATAGATTTGAGCCTTTTAATCGAATCAACATTCACATGACCTAATCTACCATGCCAGACATCAAGAGACTCAAAGAATATAAGCGTAGTAAAGCATTATTATTAATGATAGGAGAATCAACATTCAAAACAAATAAACCCCCACAGAGATAACCCTTGCCCACAAAATCTCCATTGCGCGACATTACAACCTTGTCGGCCTCAAAACAAGTTTCACACCAGACTTTGTTTAGCAAGGCACTGGACACGAGGTTTCGACGCAAAGTAGGAACATACAAAACATTATTTAAAGCAAGAGTTTTCCCCGAGGTTAGTTTGAGAAAGATCTTGCCTTTGCTTGGTGATAACAATGAGAAGAAGAGTTACCCATGTAGACACATTCACCATCAAAGAACATCTTCAAATTCAAAGAAAGAGATCCTTGTTAGCACAAAGATGCCTTGAAGCCCCTGTATCCAGAATCCAATCACTAGCATTTGCAACCAGATTAGCCTCAACCACTACAAAGAAAGAATGATATCATCCTTTTCAAAGAACATTAGCTTCAAGAACTTTCTTTTGAGGACACTGATAAGCTTTGTGACCCGTTTTCCCACAAACATAGCAAACCAGATTTGGTTTCTGGATCTTTGAGACAGGTTTGGTGAATTTCCCTTGACCAGCTTTCTTGACATTCTGACCCTTGGATTGACCCTGACCAGCTTTAGCCTTTCCCTTACCCTTGAACCTATCTTCTTTTGAAGACCCACACGTTTCAACAAGATTGGCTTTGACAGTAGTAAGAGACAATTGGACTGACTTATCTTTCAGACGATTAGCTTCTTCAGTCCTCATGTGGCCTACTAGTTCTTGAAGGGACAAATCTTTTTTCTTATGTTTCAAATGGTTCCTATACTCATTCCAGGAAGGGGGAAACTTTTCTAGTAAAACATTAGCCAAGAAAATTTCATCTAGTTTCATCCCCTCATTAGTGACATCGGCACACAAGTTCTCATAAACATGAACTTGCTCCATAATTGGTTTGTCATCTACCATTTGAAACCCAAGCCACTGCCCGACAACATATTTTTTCTTACCCGCATCGTCACCCCCCATATTTTTCTCTAACAATTCCCATATAGTCTTAGCAGATTTATGGACCGAAAATAAATCAAAGAGAGTATTCGACATATGAGTAAGGAGATGGAACTTAGCAGTTTTGTTATCCTTATCATGTTTCTTAATAGTCTTCTCATTCGACTTAACAGCTACAGACGAAGGTGGGGTAGTTTCTACACTAGCAAATGTGTAAATAAAGACGGGAGGGTCGAAAAATAAAACATAGTCGATTTCTAATTGTTCAAAATACATAAGCGATTCCTGAGACCATCTTTTGTAGTTCATACCGTCTAAGGGTTCCAATTTCGACAATTCGAGATGAATTTTGTTTGAGACGGCGATCATTGTTACGACAAAAATATAGTTTTCAAATTGTTGGAAGATAATTCGTAACAATGAAAACAGATGAAAAAACTTTAATGAAAAACAAGAGACAAAAAGACTTATCGAAACTGAATTGCAGCGCCGTGGTATGGAGGCCACTGACTTGAAAACTATATCGGCACGACCGTGGTGGTAATCGTCTCTCGCCGGTAGTTCCCCAAGGTTAACACTGCGACACCCGTACACAACCACTCGTGTATGAGAGCCTTGGAACTAACGAATCAACCCGAAAATAAAACTCGGAAAGCGAATATTATCATATATGACAGATGTAGAAGAGTTGTGTGAATTTGTGTGTATCAAGTGATGAGAGAACAGCTCTATTTATAGTCGAAAATAGAGCTGTTACAAGCAAACGGAAGGATCAACAACGGAGGAAATAAAGGAGATAAGCAATCCACTTAATGACAGTCAATACGGAATTAAAGGAGAATAAATCTCCATAATCACGGAGATATAAATTGACTGAGATCCGTTACTGGACTCCAAAAACACACCCAAAAAGATAAGATAAAAGAGGGCGGATTGGTTAGCTAATGAGGGAGTCTCTTCCTCGACAACTATCTCTATCATTGTTAATCCACCTGACGGACTCCGCTCTATCCTTAGAGAAGACCTACTCGGAGTCGCCTTTCCTCGTTTAGTTCCTATTTAAGTTTTTGTAATTTCCGGGGCTATGCCCCTCTTAAGCACAAAAAAAAAAAAACGAAATTCATATCAAACAAACAAAACAAATTTTCTAAGTATGTAGGGGGGAATTAAAATATGGAGTAAAATAGATCTTTAAGGCAAAGAAATCATAAGAAAATCTAAGTATATTACGAACATCGACAAAAATCAATAAAAAGTTAATGGTCATTAAATCGTAAAAATTTATATTGTAATTGATTAGAGACTTAAATCAATACAATGCCCTTCAAAATCCCTATCAAATAAGGAAATGTAACATTGACCAGAAATATATGTGGGGTGAGAGACATAGGAGTAATAAAGTTGAATCTTACAAATGTCGAATTTTTATGGATCAAATCAACTCGGCCATTGCTATTGTATGCTCAACCCAAACCAACATAAAATAAAAAAGAATAGTCCAATAATGTTACAACCACAAGATAACGGTGTTACTATACACTAATTGTATATGAGCATTTGAGACTAAAAATAGAGTCCCTACTCATCCTTCGATTTGATAGTCCTTGTAAAACAAAAATGAAAAAGAAAAAGAACAGGAGATGATAATGTGTTTTTCTTGATAATATATAGAACAAAGGAAACCAAAAACATAAGTGAATAAAATTTTTTAATCAAACAAACATCTAAAGAATGATAAAAAAGGAAAAGTAAGGATTGACCAAATGAAGCGCATCATGACTTGTGAGCTACTATGTGGACTACTCCATATGTGCTTAAGTTTTTGCTACTCTCATTCACATATTCAATCCATACATGATTATAATTATGTTATTAATGGGCAAACAAAATAAAAACAGTATTAACTTACGGTAAAGAACACAAATAAAAGATAATACGAACAACAACACTTGTCTATAACTTCATCTAATTTAAGAACAATAAGGCGGTGGTGATTCTACTCTAATAAGTGAACATATACGGGTTGGGTAGTTTAAAAAGATTATGTATGATTCAAAAAAATCAAATTCAAGCGAGGAAAAAAGTTCAATAAAAATTATTATGTACCAATATTATCTCCCATCTTGCTAAGGAGTAAGAACCTCTTTTCGCTCTAAATTTGTGTAGCTCCTCTGTTAGTAATTCACCTGCCAATTAATTTAAATTTAAGTAAATAACCTCTCTAAATAATTTTTCTGGAATATCAATTAAAAAAATCTACAGTAATAAACTACCAAAAATGAAAATTTGCAGTGAAATCAAATAAATAGGAATATTAGAAATTAAAATTAGTGACCACTTTTATATATGTGAATAATGTTACCATTTTGACACTATTTATACATAAATTTTTCCACTTATGATTAAGGAGTAATTAGTTACTTTTGGTATTCCTTAATAACATTAATGTTGAAGATAAGATTTTAGAATATTAAAAGTTACAATTTATATGGATGAATTCTAAAACTTAATATTGAGATAAGAAAGGTCAAAAGTATTAACTTCCCCCTTTAATATCCACAAATAATATCCTACAACCAACAGTATAGTAGCATTGTACAACTACCTCAAAGTTGTTGAGCTCTTACACAAAGTTGTTGGGCTATTTTACAACTTATTGAGTTATTTTACAAAGTTATTGAGCTTAATAATTATTCTGTTAAGCGCAATAACTTTGTATTATAGCTCGATAATTTTGTTAGTAGAGCTCGATAACTTTATAATAAAGCTCAACTACATTAAATAAGTTGTATATACAACCAGTTGTATAATACATTAACTGTTTAATAACTTTGGATGACTTGTGAAATATAGTAATTATTTTTTATTTTTTAGATAAATACATTGTAAATAACTTAACTTGACACGTGACGATTAAAACTTACTTAAGTTTGTATTTTAATTATATTGCATATGTATACTATTTATACAATATATTTTTCTACTTATGATTAAGGAATAAATTAGTTATTTTTAATATCCATAAGAACTTTAATGTCGAAGATAAGACATTGGATAAATTCTAAAAATTATTATTGAGAGAAGAAAGGTCAAAAGTGTATTAGAAGTTATCAATTTCACCTATTAATCTTCCGCTTTATTTTTATTTTTTTTAAGATAATTTATGAGATATAATAAATATTTTTTATTTTTAGGATACACTTTTTGAATTGTATATATAGATGTATATAATAACTTAATGAAATTGAGGATGTTTATAACAAAAGGAAAGAGTTGCATTAATGAACGATGTAAAATTAGAATGATGTGATTTTTATTTATCGTTCAACATATTCTACAACAATAAACGCCGGAATTTTAATTTAGTATGTACTTTGTTTTGTTAATTGTTGTTTAATTTTTAAAAAAATTAAAAGGTCGAAGTTTGTTCTTTATTATTATGCTATTTAAAAACTTAGTACGCATTTAATGTTTGCAAATTAATTTTTTTTTCTTTTCTAAATAATGGTGATGAGGTGGCTTGCTAGAATTGTCTCAAAAGTGGATTTGTGTAGTGTGGTGGTTTTGTATTGCCTTTTTATATTATTTATAGATTGGTATTTCATTTAGTGTTTTAATAAAGCTATTTAAAATGTTCTTTAATGATGATTTGATATTTACTATCTCGGGCAACAGAGATGGTAACCCTCCCCAGCTCCCCTTTACTTGGAAATGTCTTGTTAAATGCTCTTGAATAAATGGAGGTGTTATACTCTTACTCATACTTTTTTTTCTCAAGCCCAGAACATTTACGTGAACTTATCTTGGCAGATAACCTGAGATTGGTTATAAACATTGACAGAGATTGGATTTCTCCGTTTAAGTTAAATGTAATCCAACTAGATCCTGCAAGTTAGGCCCACGATTTCCAAATTGGTTTCAGTGGCAAACAAATTTCTCATACTGCGATGTTTCAAATACGGGATATTCACCCGAAATGGATATTATCAAGTAGATTCACCCGAATTGGATATTATCAAGCAGATTCACCCGAATGGGATATCCCGAATCGGATATTATCGAGCAGATTCACCTATTTTCCCCCTTCCCTTTAGTCATTGAACGTTCCCATGAAATTTAATTCCTACTTGAGCTACCAAACACTTTTGCCATATTCACCCGAATTGGATGCATGAACTTAATTCCTATCAAATTGTTTTTACAAGGAAAATTAAGTTCTTTGATCAACAAAATAACTTCTTAAAGTACTCCTTAAAGTACATAAAGAGTAATAAATCAACATTATTATTATTTTTAATATCCAATCATATAGTCACTAATCAATATTGCTTGATCTCACTGCCAAACCAAGTAAAAATTTATCCCATTTATTAGCTTAACTAGCATAGATCTCGCGCTATGCGCGGTATATATAGAGTATTTATATTTTAGAGTGTTATTTATAATGAAAAACTAATTAAAAAGAACTGAGTAACGTTATGAAATGTGTATTTTTTTGAAATAAATATAATTTTTTTACCATGAAATTAATGATTTCTTTATTTAAATAATTCTCCAATTGTTTTAATGAATTTTCTATTATCACAAAGTTAATGGTAGGTATGTGTCAAATTATTCTCTAAAATCAAAATTATAACATTTAATGAAGAATTTACAACGTGCACTTTATAGTTTAACATCAAATTTAATTTATTTTGATGAAAAAATTATAACAATTAGTAAAGTTAATAATTTAATAAAAAAGATAGTTTATAATTTTAATCTATACTAAATATTTAATAAAAATGATAGTAGTTTAAAGAAGAAATATTTTACTTGTTTCTTGAATTAGATAGATGCATTTGGATGGAAATAAGAGAAATATTATTCTCTTAGTAGTAAAGAAAATTTTATTAATAAATATAGATAGTGAATACAAATTAAATAGGAAATAAATATTATCTAGTATAATTCACTTGGGCGGGAAATGTAAGCGGGAAAATTTAGAGATGTGTTAATCTTTTAGTATATAGGGGATTGTAATAAACATATCTCTATAAACAACCCTTAAATGGTATAAAAATATAAACTCAAAATCATAAAAGATCAATCAAATTTATTGTGTTGACTTGCACCAACTTTATCCTCACTTATTATAAAAGCCCTTCATTTCCATCAATTTCCATCCAAAAACATAATAACTTATTTATAAAAAAAACATTATCCTAAAAAAAATGCGAAAAAAATTAATTTCCCGAGTTAATTGTTTGACACTAGTAGCATACCTACTAGTGTTATGTACGTTTGTTGTAGGTAGAAAGTTATCAGAAATTGGTAATGACGACACGGTAATTGGGCATGGTTATAAGGTAACACATGCTCAAATTGATAATTCTACTAAGACATTGACTGCTTATTTACAAGTTATTCAGAATTCCTCTGTTTATGGGGACGATATTCAGAGTCTTAACCTTACTGCAAGGTAAATTTACTCTATTTTAATTATACTCTCTTCATTTTGATCAATTATTTATTTATTTATTTGCGAAAGATATTTTAATTCAGTTAAACAAATGATTTGTACGGAAGGTATATTTATTATTTCAATGTTTCTCTAATCGAAGTTAATTACATTTATGTAGTTTCGAGGAAGATGATCGTCTAAGGATAAGAATAACCGATGCTATTAATAGTCGTTGGGAAATCCCCGATGAGATCGTACCGCGACCACCACCACCATCATTTTCCAACCTTAACGACAACCCTCCATCGGAAAACCAGACCACCGTGTTAACCACCAAAAACTCATCCCTCATATTCACCTTACTCCACACCACCCCGTTCGGCTTCACCGTCACCAACTCCTCCAACGGTGACATCCTCTTCAACGCCACGGCGGACCCCAATGACCCAAACACTACCCTCATTTTCAAAGACCAATATCTTCAATTATACTCCACACTCCCCGCTAACCGGTCCCACATGTATGGGCTTGGTGAGCATACCAAGCCCACATTTCAATTGACCCCTAACCAAGTTCTCACTATGTGGAATGCTGACATTCCTAGTGCTAATAAGGACCTTAACTTGTACGGTTCACACCCGTTTTATATGGACGTGAGATCAGGTCCAATAAACGGGACGACCCATGGAGTATTGTTGCTGAATAGCAATGGGATGGATGTTGAGTATACGGGTGATCGAATTACGTATAAGGTGATTGGTGGGATTATCGATCTTTATATCTTTGGTGGGCCCACGCCCGTGAAGGTTATGGATCAGTATACCAAGCTTATCGGTCGCCCTGCTTCCATGCCATATTGGTCTTTTGGTAACCTTTCTTTCTCTTTCTTTTTCTTCTTTGAACCTTGTTTAATTATCACTCGAAATGACATGACTCAAAAATAATAAAAGATTAAAACTTTTTCTCATTTTATTTGATTGTCTATCATTTGATGTATGATACTTTAATTTTTAGGTTTTCATCAATGTCGATATGGATATAAGAATGTGAGTGAGCTTGAGTATGTCGTAGACAACTACGCAAAAGCGAAAATCCCATTGGACGTAATGTGGACCGATATTGATTACATGGATGCCTATAAAGACTTCACTTTGGATCCTGTTAACTTCCCTCTTGACAAGATGCAACAATTTGTTAATAATCTTCACAACAATGGCCAACGATATGTGCCCATTGTCGATCCAGGTAATTAAGTTGTCACATGCTTCAGTTTTTCGAACCTGACTCGTTTCATAGGTCTAATCACGATTTAATTCATCTTTATAGGTATCAGCACAAACAGTTCATATGATACATTCAGCAGGGGAATAAAAGATGACATCTTTATTAAAAACCACAACGGTTCGGAATACTTGGGTTCTGTTTGGCCAGGACCGGTTTATTTCCCTGACTTCCTGAACCCGGCAGCTCAAAATTACTGGACTGATGAAATAAAGCGATTTCGAGACGATCTCAAGTTCGATGGACTATGGATCGACATGAATGAAGCAGCCAACTTTATAACTTCACAACCTCTAGAAAACTCCACTCTCGATGACCCGCCTTATAAAATCAATGACGGTGGAGGTCGTCAGCCGATATTAAGCAGGACTATTCCGGGATCCGCTTTGCATTACGGTAATGTGACCGAATACAATGTACATAACTTGTTTGGACACCTTGAAGCTCGAGCAACTCACGAAGCTCTTGTTAATGTTACCAATAAAAGACCGTTTGTGCTTTCGAGGTCGACATTTGTGGGGTCAGGGAAGTATGCAGCTCATTGGACAGGGGATAATGCCGCGAGATGGGATGATCTTGCGTACTCGATTCCGTCAATGTTGAATTCTGGTCTTTTTGGGTTGCCTATGGTTGGTGCTGATATTTGCGGTTTTATGGATAACACTAATGAAGAGCTTTGTCGTCGATGGATTCAGGTAAAATCTGTTCAATCTCCATTTTTATTTGAATTGTGATACGATGGTAGTTGACCTAGACTACTTGACTTGTAGGTAGACATGGTAAACGGGTCAATTTGGTCGGGTTTGGAACGGGCCAATTCAGGCTTGGTTTATTCGGGTTTGCAATAGTTTGGGTCGGGTCTGGTTATTTTTGGGTTCAGATCATTTTGGGATGGGTTATTATCACATTATTTGGATATAGCGGTCAATATGCGATAATAAAAATTCAGGTCGGGCCAATTTGGGTACATGTCACGGCCTGAGGTCGAGTTAGTTTTGTCAGGTCTACTTCTAATGTACGGGAATGTTCTTTATCACTTTGAAAAAAAAAAGGTTTAAAGCTGGAATTTTAATGTAGAGTATGCGCTTATATGCAGGTAGGAGCATTTTACCCTTTTGCTAGAAACCACGCCAACAAAGGAAGCACATACCACGAGCTCTATGTATGGGACTCAGTAGCCGAGTCAGCGCGGAAAGTCCTAGGACTTCGCTACAGACTCCTCCCATATTTGTACACATTGATGTATGAGTCTCATTTAACAGGAACTCCCATTGCTAGACCTCTCTTCTTCTCGTTTCCAGAGGATGTCGAAACTTATGGTATCAGCTCACAATTTCTTCTTGGCAATGGCGTCATGGTTTCGCCTGTTTTGCAAGCTGGTGCTGAATCCGTCACTGCGTACTTCCCGCAAGGAAACTGGTTCGATCTGTTTAACTACACGAATTTTGTGACGGCTTCTACTGGTGCTAGTGTTACTCTGAGTGCACCTGCTGATCATATCAATGTTCACATCCGTGAAGGTAACGAGCCTCTTCTAATTTTGTACGGAGTATCTCATTTTGGGTCAGAACTCACAAGACTATGAAAAATGCTAGGCCGAGTTTGCGAGTCTGGTCAATTTTTGACAGGTCTAATTAATATCGTATTGCAGGAGTTCACTTGGGAATAGACTTGTCAAACTGGTTGGGCAGGGTCGGTTTTGGGTCGGGTCAGAATACGGGTGGAGTCATACGAGTCACGAGTTGGGTTAGGGTCAGAATACGGGTGGAGTCATACGAGTCACGAGTTGGGTTAGGGTCAGAATAAGGGTCCAGAAATAATTTATAACGCATTTTTCTAACATATTTAAAAGTAATGTTTTAATCATATTCAATGTTTACATTAATTATATGGACATAATTATTAAAATAAAGTTTTTTTTAATAACTATTTTATTATTAAATATTATAAAAGTTAATAAAATTATTTTTTTATTTTGTTTGTGTTTTTTAATAATAAAAAAAATAATTTTATAAACTATTTTTTCAAATAAAATATATAAATATTAATATTTTAATAAAATTCTTAATTTACCTTTGACCCAACGGGTCGACCCGTTTGGTTTCCCTAAAATAACGGGTCATTTCGGGTCCAAACGGGTCGTCGGGTCTAAATTTTCGGGTCTTGTCCCTGAAAATGGGTCGGGTCGGGTTAGACTTTGACGAGTTTGCTTGTGAAGGTATACGTCTTACGTGTTATCTTGTGCTTGTGTTAGGCAACATTTTGGCAATGCAAGGCGAAGCGATGACAACACGAGCTGCACGAAACACGTCATTCAACCTCTTGGTGGTGATGAGCAATAGCAGTGCTAGTACCGGGGACGTTTTCATGGACAACGGAGTAGAGATACATATAGCAGGGGCAATCGGTACTTGGACATGGGTGAAATTTCAGGGAGAGTTAGGGTCAAGCAATGTGACAATTACATCAAATGTAACTCATGGCGGATATGCAAAGAGCCAGAACTATATCATTGACAAAATTACCATTTTAGGTCTCACTAAGGGAGTTAAGAGCACGTCGTCCATAATCCGCCATCGCTCTAGGACCGTAAATTCCAATGGGTTGGCAATAAAAACTAATGATAATGAAGGAAATTTTGTGGTGTCGGAAATTGCAAATTTGAAGCTGTCTATGTGGGAGAATTTCAAGTTAGAATTGAAATTTGATTGAAGAATTATGATATCATGAGCAAGTTTGTAGCTAGGTGACTCTAGTTTAATTCCAATAACAATAATGTGTTCTTGTATTGTATTGTGTGTCTCATTTTCATGTTCTTCCTTATACTAGTAAAATAAATAATTATCGATAAAAAGTTGACATGACTTAATTTTACTTATTTTCTTCCAAAATATTTTTACTTAATCGCGAGTGAAAATAATGTTCTTTTGGTAAATGGAAATGGCATATATGTGTTATTACTTCTTGGTACACGGGATATTGCAAACCGAAACCAACCTGACCCGACTCAATGATGACCCGTAACCCTGTACGACCCGATAATCAGTGACTCGAAATCAACCGGACTCCATATGAACCAGACTTGATATTGACCCGATAATTATTAAGCTTAAAATTGATCAAAATAAAGGCTATTTCGTATTTAGTTTGCTACGTTTGACTTAATAATGAAGTAACTAAACCAAATAACATTCAAAAAACTAATTTTAATGGCTAAAAATTGAGTAATGCGATAAAATAACTAGACCCGATAATAAACCAACTCAAACTCAAACCTGACTCGAGCCGATACATCATTTGACCCAAATGACTGACCTGATAACGACTGACTCGACTCGAAAAAATAAGCTAGCCCGATATAACTCGACCCGACATAACCCTACCCAAACCCGACCCGATTGCCACTCTGTAGGCATTAACTAACAAAATCAATATTGACAATATATTTCTTGCAAAAAAATTTTCTTAGAAAAAAAAAAACTAATTCAATTACTTCCTAAAACTCAATTAAAATTATTATTATACTTGTTCCGGGTGTAATTTCCAGAGCAGTTATTAGTTACCACCCGTGGCTTGTAGAATAATGTCTTGAGTTGAACCCTTCTTGCTTCTATCGTCCCTCTCGGTCTCTCCTGCAACAATGAAAGAACTGAGGGCTTGGCTGTGTGCCAAGCGTACTCACTCCGACGCTCAAGTCAGTAAACTTAAAGGATTAAGCTGTGTTACTTGGCTAGATACGTATTGTAGAGAGATAAGGGAGATATTACCAGATGAATAGTGTATTTAGGTTTTAGTTGTGGGATCCTTTCCTCAATGAAGATTGAGGAGTATTTATAGACTTTCACCTTTTGTCACGTAGTGGCCAAGTGGCTAGCGGGTGGAAAGACTGATCTACCCCTCGGCCGAGGGACCTATGGTAGGCCGGCGGACGATGTTGACTCACCGCCGAGGGGTCTTGGATATGAGTACGCGGATGGGTGTCCCGGCTGGCAGGATGTCATGCCGAGACCCGTGACAGTAGATGGGATGCATCGGGTCACCGCCTAAGTCGTTGACTTACTGTGGATATCTTTGACCTTGCTCAGTGTGTTGACTTGGTCAGCGGTGCAGAATATGCCCCATCAATTTGCCCCCAGCGTAGTCTATGCCGTGGTATGGGCTCCGATGTACGTTGAGCATATATTCTGCATAAGTATTTTTTAAATTTTTCTGTATCGGCTTCTTCTTCTGCATCGGCGTAGCTCTTGTTAGGCCGTACCGTATACCATATCCCCCCTCCACATGGATGCGTAAAGGGCATCCGATGTGGAAAAGAACATGACGCTGGCCGAGACCAATCTTTGAGAGTCTTGGTTGATTTTGATTGCCCCCGGCCGTGCTTCCTAGCTTGGTTGATCAGGTGGCCGGCGGAGACCAGATACCTAGGAATTTGTTGAGGAAGATGAATAGTTGAAGAGATGTGAATGGGCGTGTTGAAGACGCTTGGTCACTGTTGCATTGATTGACGTTTAACTGTTGCGACGATTGACATTCCGTGGTTGCATGCTCGACACGTGTCTGCTCGCTGATTGGTTGTTGCTTCATGGGCTGTGCTCTGATTGGCCCTTCTTTATGGGCTTTTTCCCTATAAATAGGGCAATTTTTCCGTGATTTTGGTTACTAATTTTATTTTCTCAAATTTTTCCTGAAATCTTCATCTTTCTAAACTTTCAAGGGCTTCCTTTTCTTCCAATCTTCAGAATCTTTGATCCGGCGAGTGTTTTTTCTTTAAGGTAAACGATCAAACTTTTCTTTTATCTTGTTAGTAATTTGCTGTGAACATGTCTTCTGCTGATGCTGGACCTAGTGGGCCTGTGTCGGAGGGTCATAGGTCTCCTTCTCTCAAGTTGATCCTCAAATTCTGGAGGAATGGGAGGATGAGGATTCTTGTGGTGATTTTGGTGATGATTTCGGTGAGGAGGAGGAAATATCTCGTCCTAGTGAGGGAGACAATGACGTCATGGATCACGGCTATGTCTGTAAGATCGGTCTTGACCGTGCTTGGTCCCATAAGTTTGCCGTTGTTCCGCGAAACTTTTCGAGGGCCATTTTTTCTTTGGTAGGGGGTATGAAATTGTCATCCCTGGGGAGGGCCAGTCCGTCTGTTGCCCTCCACCGGGCCACACCGGCGTGTACATGCGGCATTTGGAGTACGGGCTCCGGTTTCCGTTGAACGGGTATGTTATGGCCATAATTAGGGCTATGAACGTTGCCGTTGCCCAACTGCACCCGTTGGCCATGAGAACCATAATCGGTTTCGTCTGGCTTTGTCTCTTTAAGGGAGAGGCTCCGACGGTGAATTTATTCCGCCGACTTCATCATCTTAAACCATCGATCTCTGGCCGCGTCGGATGGTATAGTGTGCAAACGGAGCAGGGTTATGTCTCTGTTGACAAACTCTCTTCTTGCAAGGACTGGCAGGGTCGGTGGGTGTACGTTAAGGTGCCAGACGACTATCCGCTGCCCCGCTCCTTCCAGCACCAGGTTAATTTGCGGTGTGAGACTAGGGCGGAGCATGACAGATGGGTCACCGGAAACATCGAAAATGGATGCCAGGGTCCATCCGAAGGAGGACGAGAGGTCAAGATGAGGCTCTTCGAGGTGGACAAGAGTGGAATGCCGAAAGGATGGATCCCCGACGCGGATCATTCTTCGGGATGAGCCGCTTTGCTATGTTGGCCTCATACCGGCCCTAGCGCAGGGTGAGTGGGGTCGGTGTGAGGCCCATCACCGCTCTCAATGTTCCTGTTTTCTCGGACCTCGATTTATTTCCTCTACTTGACTCTTTGTTTCTTTTGCAGACCACTTTGGACCGGACCTATCTGAGGATCTTCTTCGGAGAATGGGGCTGCACAAAGATAAAACCGTTGCTAACTTGCATCCCAAGGCTCTAGCCCATGATCGCAGGGCGTCGCCGAATGACCTTATGGAACAGCGGCTGAAGGCCTTGAGCAAGGAGGAGGCGCAGGCGAGGGTTGTTAGCGGCGTAGTGCGTCGGACGCGGAAAACGGCGTCGACACCAGTTCCAACTCCCGTCCTTTCTCCTAAGAAGGTGGAGATTGTTGATATTCCCGATGAGGGGGACTCTGATGCAGAGGGATCTCCCCTTATCTGTAGGAGGAAAAGGACGGCTTCTACCGCTGGCAAGGAAGTGCCTTCTCCGGCCAAGAAGGCCAAACATGGTATCCGTCTGTCCGGTGGCTTGAATTTAGCCGTGCCATTAGGTGTTCCTGATAGGTCAACGTTGATACTGATGTTTTAATTGAATTTTTGCAGACCAGCCGCAGTCGGCTATCGCTCACGCTGGGCAGCAGGCGGTGGGTTTCTCCGCGCAGGTTGGCGATCAGCGCGTCGCCGTCAATTTTTCATCCCAGAAGGTTTCCTTCTCCCGGCCGCAGGTTGGTGGCCAAAGTACTCCCACCGTTCCTCCCCCCCAGAAGGCTTCTGTCTCCCAGCTTATAGAGGAAGGCACGAAGCTGATTAAGGAGTTGGCGAGGTGGAACGTGGTCACCGGGGCTCGCCTCATGGAGCAGGAGAGGGTCATTGCTCGAGCTGTTTCCGAGCGTAATGCCACTAAGCAGGTGGCTGCGTCGGCGAAGCTGGATCTCCTTAATGAGCAGAGGCTTAGGGGAGATGCTGAGAAGGCGCTCTCGGCTGAGAGAAAACTCCGGGAGGACGCTGAAAAGAAACTCCTTGCTGAGAGAGCCAAGGCCGAGGCTGCGACGGCCGAAGCTGCGAAGCTGCTGGAGAAATATAACCTTGCGCAGGGGCGTGCTGACCTCTGTCTCCAGCAGAGGGATGAATACAGGGGTGTGTTTAAGGCCCAGGCGGAGGTGATTCGGGGCAAAGAGGCCATCATCAAGCAAAAGGAGGTGGACATCAATATGCTCCAAACCGTCATGCTCCCCAATCGTGCCGAGTTCCGGGACTTGGCCGAAGATGCTGCTAGGGAAGTTATCGGGGAGCTTTTCCCTCTTGATGGTTCCTTCCCGTGGGGCAGGTTCGACGTGCTGCTTGATGACAAGCTCGAGGCTAAAGAGAAAGCCGCGGTGGAGAAGGCCCAGGAGGCGGCGAAGGCGAAGATGGAGAGGGAGGCGGCCGCGGAGAAAGCAGCTCTTGCTGAGAAGGCTAGGGTGGCCAAGGAAGAAGCTGAAAGGATGAGGGCAGCTGAGGATGCCGAGGCCAAGGCTGAGGCTGCTAGAAAAGCTGCTGGGTTGCCTACTGGGGAAGATGCGGCTGCCGAAATCGATGGCGGCGAATAAAGTTTAGGAGAGCGAGTTCACAGCAGATCTGTTTCAGCTCCTCACTACCATGTGCTGCTTGATGAGAACAAGTTTACAGCAGATCTGCTTCAGCTGTCCGAGGGCCAATTATTCAGCCTCTCCTCCCCACGATCTCTTGGTGTATGAACATAGTTGTAGCTTTTTCTTTTTGTACAACTTTGTAACTATCTTCTAATAATAGTTCGTTTCTTTCGCCTTTGGCCTGGCCGAGGTCTTTATCTCATCTTTGTCAGAGTTGTCTTCCTGTATTCCTAATTGGGCGCCCCCTTTGTTTTCGCCTCGGCTTGGCCGGGGCCGTTTTTAGAGTGCGTACCTCAACTGTGTTTCAACGCTTCCAAGACACTTTGAGTACTTTTGCGAGTGTAATGCGCGATGGCTCTTGTCGGATTGACCGGGGGAGCCGGCGTTGGTTTCTTGATAGCGTGTTACGTGGCGTCTACCACTTGGAGTGACTGCGACGGCGTCTACCTCTTGGGGTGACTGCCGTGGCGTCTACTACTTGGGGTGACTGCGACGGCGCTGTAGTTCTTCATAACGACTGCCGCTCTTGTCGGTATGACAACGGTGTGAGCCGCGTCTGTTTCTTGATAGCGTGTTACGTGGCGTCTACCACTTGGAGTGACTGCGACGGCGTCTACCTCTTGGGGTGACTGCCGTGGCGTCTACTACTTGGGGTGACTGCGACGGCGCTGTAGTTCTTCATAACGACTGCCGCTCTTGTCGGTATGACAGTGTGAGCCGGCGTTGGTTTCTTGATAGCGTGTTACGTGGCGTCTACCACTTGGAGTGACTGCGACGGCGTCTACCTCTTGGGGTGACTGCCGTGGCGTCTACTACTTGGGGTGACTGACGGCCAGCTGTAGTTCTTCATAACGACTGCCGCTCTTGTCGGTATGACGGTGTGAGCGGCGTTGGTTTCTTGATAGCGTGTTACGTGGCGTCTACCACTTGGAGTGATGCGACGGCGCCTACCTCTTGGGGTGACTGCCGTGGCGTCTACTACTTGGGGTGACTGCGACGGCGCTGTAGTTCTTCATAACGACTGCCGCTCTTGTCGGTATGACAGTGTGAGCCGGCGTCTGTTTCTTGATAGCGACTGCCGCTCTTGTCGGTATGACAGTGTGAGCCGGCGTCTGCTCTTCGTTACTGGCTGCCGCTCTTGTCGGTATGACAGTGTGAGCCGGCGCCGGTATCTTGATAGATAACTGATGTGAAAATTTTGCTTTGATGGAAGGCTTGGATGGTTTTTCATTAGGTAAAAACATGCGTTGGGGTGTCCACAGCTATTTTGGGCACCTCCGCAGCTACATAAACTTCTACGAGATTGCCAATGCCCTAATGGCTCATCACAGGTACCCCTCCCCAGTCAGCCACTAGTTGCATCCATGGGGTCGGCTTCCTGCTGTAAGGACGGGCTTTTTCCTTTTTCGGACTTCCTCGCCTCTTTGAGGGATTGCATGTTGCATCCTCGGGCAGCTATCTGGATGTTGATCACCTCATCCTTCTCGTCTTTGGAGACGAGCTTATGCGCTTCCCCGGTCCGAGACGTACGGCGGTGTTAGGGCCCGGATGGACATCACTGCGTCGGCCTCGCTCAGGGTGACTCGGCCTATGAGAACGTTGTAGGCGGACGAGCCGTCAATGACCACGAACTCAGCTAGGACGTTTTTAGCCGCGTTCTTTTCGCCGAACGTTACCGGGAGTCTGATTGATCCCAGCGGCACCAGGCCGGCTCCCGGAGAAGTCGTATAGGGGTTGGTGCGGGGCTCAAGTCCTTGATCTTCAGGCCGAGGCCGAGAAAGCACTCTCTAAACATGATGTTCGTGTATGCGCCTGTGTCAATCAGGCACCTCTTGACCAGGTGGTTGGATATGTCCAAATTGACTACGAGCGGGTCGCTGTGAGGGGCGATGACCCCTTCGTAGTCTTTTCTTCCGATAGTCATGTCGGGGATGTTTGCGGAGGGGATCCCTGAGTTGGGCACAAAGTTGATGGCCTGGTATAGCTCGTTTAGGTGTCGTTTGTGCCCATGAGTGGACCCTCCGTTCTCGTTGCCACCGATGACAACGTGAATCACTCCTATCCGCTCGAAGACGGACTTCTTGTCTGAACCTATGCCGCGTTAGTCTTTTGACCTTTTGCAACGTACTTGCCGAGGCTTCCCTTTCGGATCAGTTCCTCTATGGCATTCTTCAGATGGCGGCAGTCGTTGGTTAAATGGCCGGTGTGGCCGTGGTACTCACAGTACTGGCTCGTGTCACCGTCACTTTTTGGCTTGGGGGTCTCTCCCACTTCGGCCCTCGTTTTTGCTTTGAGGGCGAAGACCTCGGCCGACGATACGACGAGAGGGGTCTTTTCACTATACCGCCTCTGATGGTACGTTCCTGAGTTCCATCCGGCGCCCGCCGAGTCCTGTTTCCGGTCGGATCTGTCCGACCGTGATCTATTATTCTCACGGCGTCTTCCATCGGACCGCGAACCGTTGTTGTCGCGGCGTCCTTCGTCCTGATCGTCCTGCCTGTGACTCTTCTTCTCTGAGTGTTCGGCTTCGCTGGGATCTACCCAGGTCTTGTGATAGTCTTCTACCTTGATGGCTTGGTCGGCCAACTTCCTGGCGGCGTCCAAGCCCAGGCCTCCGCTCTTGATGAGCTCGTTTTTTAAGGCTCCCCTTGGGAGGCCCTTCATCAGTGCGAAGGCCGCCAGCTCGGGATTAATTTCTCGAATCTGCTGGACCTTTCCATCAAACCTCTTCACATAGCTCCGGAGAGACTCGCCCCCCTCCTGTCTGATAGTCAGGAGGTCAGATGTCTCTACGGCTCTTCTCTTGTTACAAGAGTACTGGGCTAGGAAGGCATCCTTTAGATCGGCGTAATAGTACACCGAGCCGTCGGAAGCCCTTTGTACCGACTCTCCGAGCCATCCCATGCAAAGTTGTTGGGAAAATTCGGCACCGCACCTCATCGGGCTGCTCCCATACCGACATGTAAGACTCGAAAGCCTCGGCGTGGTCGGGCCGGATCACTATCTCCCTTGTATGACGAGGTGGCAACTTGAGCTTATGCGGCACCGGGACTTCCAGGACGTAGGCGTTGAGGGGCTGCCTAACCACGTGTCGAACGACACGCGGCGACCGGCTCCTTGCATCCCTAACCTGGCTCCTCCCTCCGTAGCGGGAGGGGCTCCTTCTTCGGCTCGGACTTCTTCTCCAACTCTGCTGAGTCGGACTCCTCTGGCCCCTTTGGGGTAAGTCTCGTTCGTGTGGCGGGGACGCTGTCCTCCCCCGAGTGCGGGAAGGACTTAGGTCTACCGCGCCCACTTTGGGCTCCCCGCGTCTTGGGCCGGGTCGGCTTCTCCTAGTGCCCCGTTCAAATTTCTCGAGTCACATTTTGGGCCCTCGCCTCCCGGACAGCTTCCGCCGCTCTTGTCGGGCGTGACAGTGTGAGCGGGCGTATTGCGATTAGGTCCAGGAGCATCTTCGACTTTGCTACGTCAACCACCTGTCCCATGATGGTGACCTGGTTGGCATTGGCACCCGGTGTGTCGGGTATCATTGGCATCCCGAATTCTGGTTGAGTTACTCCGCCGGTGGAGGGTTGCTCGACTCCGCATTTGTGGACGACATCATCGTGGTAAAATTCGGTTTAGTCATCCACGAATACCTCTTGTTGTTTCGACATTTTCTTAGCTTTTTGGGTGGGTTTTTGTTGATTTGTTGTTTTTTTTTTTTTTGTTTGGGAATGAATGTGACTAGCTTCTAGTGTCTTTCCCACAGACGGCGCCAATTGTTCCTGTGTAATTTCCGGAGGCGATTATTAGTTACCACCCGTGGCTTGTAGAATAATGTCTTGAGTTGAACCCTTCTTGCTTCTATCGTCCCTCTCGGTCTCTCCCCGCAACAATGAACGAATCGGGGGCTTGGCCGTGTGCCAAGCGTACTCACTCCGACGCTCAAGTCAGTAAACTTAAAGGATTAAGCTGTGTTACTTGGCTAGATACGTATTGTAGAGAGATAAGGGAGATATTACCAGATGAATAGTGTATTTAGGTTTTAGTTGTGGGATCCTTTCCTCAATGAAGGTTGAGGAGTATTTATAGACTTTCACCTTTTGTCACGTAGTGGCCAAGTGGCTAGCAGGTGGAAAGACTGATCTACCCCTCGGCCGAGGGACCTATGGCAGGCCGGCGGACGATGTTGACTCACCGCCGAGGGGTCTTGGATATGAGTACGCGGATGGGTGTCCCGGCTGGCAGGATGTCATGCCGAGACCCAGGTGACAGGCCGATGGGATGCATCGGCTGGGCTGTCTAAGTCGTTGACTTACTGTGGATATCTTTGACCTTGCTCAGTGTGTTGACTTGGTCAGCGGTGCAGAATATGCCCCATCAATACTCCCTCCATTATTTTATATATGTCATTCTCACATTTCGAAACAACCACTTCTCTCTTCAATATCTCTCAAAATATATGAGTTAATAATATGAAATATATACTCTTATGAAAGCAAATTTCATGACGAATCTAACGATATGATTTTTATTATTTTTTCTAGAGTATTTTTTCTTAAAAATCAAAGTCAAAGGCTTACCTCGTAAAACAAAAACGTCATCAATACTATATATTAAATCCAGAAACCAAGGGACTTCAATGTAATCACTCATTTGAATAGTAAAAGTAACAATATTATTAGCGAGATTAGTGAAAGTGGTAGAAACAACAACAGGAGTAGTGAAATAATCAATATTAATCCGGCAATAGTGAAAGTAAAAATAATTACGGCAGGAGTAGTGAAATTATCAACATTAATGCGGCAGGAGTGACAGTAACAATAGTTACGGCGGGAGTAGTGAAAGTAACAATGATTACGGGCAAGTAGTGAAATGTTATTACTATTGTTTCATTAATAAGAGTAAAATATTTATAGTGGGAGTAGTAAATTTGTCTCAATTTATTTCATCGTAATTGTAGGATATGTCATAGAAAAACATATTAATGATAAATTTATGGGTTATACAACTTTAAGTAATTTTATTTAATGGAAAAAAAATTTAATGATAAGTAGAGGTAGTCCGGGCGAAGCCGGACACCAATACTAGTATATAAAATAATGGAGAAAGTATATAAAGTGGTAGACTTTGATTATTTTAAGGTCCACAATTACCACCAGAGTCTTTCAAAATCCTCCGTTTTCCAAAAGCCTAATAAATCTCTTCTTAAACACACACATACACACACACACACACTCAAGTCAATCCGCTTTTTATTTACTCCCTTCTCCTTCCAGAACCTTTTACCCCGCCGCCCAAACCACCGCACCTTTACCGTACAACAATGGCGACCACCGTCGTAGACCTAGAAAAAAGCGCGAAAGAAGCTTTCATTGACGACCACTTCGAACTCGCCGTCGATCTTTACTCTCAAGCTATTGACTTAAACCCTAATCTTCCAGAACTCTTCGCTGATCGCGCTCAAGCTAATATCAAGCTCTCCAATTTCACCGGTCTTTTTCTCTTTCCTCTTTCTTTTAATTGATTGAATTTTTGTATTGCGTTGGTTTTAATTGATGATTTAGGTTTTTAGTTTGAAGTTCGATTGTTTATTAAATTTGCGATATCTTTCGGTTTTGATGAACTATTGTGTAGTTTATTATTGTACTCCGTTTAGTTATTGATGATTAAGGTACGGTGAAGCTTGATTATTTATGAATTTTGGGAGTTTTTTGCCCAATTTATAGTGTTTGGTGTACTTTAATATTGTAGTTCGTAGTTTTAATACTCCCTCCGTCCCAAACATTTGTTAACCCGGCAAAGAATAAAAAAAGTAAACAATTGAATAGGATGGAGGGAGTAGTTTAGTATTGTATTTGAGGAATTGAGGTTTAGCGTTATTATAGTGATTGTTTGATTAATGATTTAGGTTTATAGTTTAAAGTTTGATTATTTATGAAAATTTGCGAGTTATTCGCCCTATTTATAGAGTTTGTTGAACTTTGGTGTACTTTAATATTGTAGTTTTAACACTCCCTTCCGTCCAATCGTTTGTTTAGCTTTGATTAAAATACGGTTCACACGGATTAATATTGTAATTGAGGAATTGAGGTTTAGCTTTGTTGTAGTGATTGTTTGATGAATGATTTAAGTTTGTACTGCTAAAGTTTGATTATTTACAAAACTTGCAAGTTGTTTGCCCTATCTATCATTTTGCTGAATATTGGTGTACTATAACACTAATATTTTGTTAGATAACGCCAAAGTTTGATTATCTCTAAGGGTGTTTGGATTGAGGGGTTTGGAAGGAAAGAAAGGGAGGGAGAGTAGGAGATATAAAATCCCTTGTTTGGATAGCAAATAAGGGTGGAGGGAAATGAAGGGGGAGAGATTTGGAGGGATACATTTTCCCTCCTCCAAGGCAAATCAAAATCTCTCCACAATAGGCAAGATTTGGAAGGAAATTGTATCCAAACACCCACTCCCCATTCACCCTCCCCTTCCCTTACCTCCCTTTCTCTTCCCTCGTTCTCCCTCCCCTCCCTTTCCCTCCACTTTTGCTATTTGGATTGAAGGAATTGGAGGGAAAAGAAAGGGAGGGAGAGTAGGGGATTGCAAATCCCTTGTTTGGATATCAAATGAGGGTGGAGGGAAATGGAGGGGGAGAGATTTGGAGGAATTCATTTTCCCTCCTCCAGGGCAAATCAAAATCTCTCCACAATAGGCAAGATTTGGAAGGAAATGGTATCCAAACACCCACATCCCATGTGCCCTCCCCTTTCCTTACCTTCCTTTCTCTTCCTCCTTCCCCCTCCCCTCCCTTTCCCTCCACTTTTACTATCCGAACACACCCTAGAGGTTTTTCTATTTTTTTTTTGCCATATCTATTGTTTAGTTGATGCTCTAAGTCTCTAACTATTGATAAGGCCAAAGTTTGATCCTTTATAAAGCTTTTATAGTTTGTTTCCTTGTTTGATTTTTTTATGTTCTACGACCGTAATTGCGAGGTTCTCTCTTGATTTTTTTTTTGGGTTTTGAATTTTTGATAGTATATCAATGTTGGAAGTATCACAAAGTAGTGATCTTTTCATCTCTGGAGATTGTTGACTCAGTGGAGCAATTCGTTGAAGGTTGAGTAGATGAGACCTCGTCTTAGTTGTGAGTTGTGACTCTGTTTGTATGTTACTTACATAGAATGAACTTGGCTAGTGACATGAGGTTGAAAGATAGTTTGCGAGTAGGTACTTTGGAGTAAAATGGATATGATTATGATTGGTTTTGTCATTAAATTGGTTTCTGAATGATAGGATATAAAGCCCTGGGGTACTTGGTTTACTTGAATTTTCGAGGTTTAGATTGTGAGAACAATAGTCATTGTAGCGATAATTTATTTCAGAGGTAATTTTTTTGTGGGTGTTAAGAGTTTCTTGGGTTATTTAGGTATTGAAGAAAATTGTTTGTAAGCAGGATGTTTATGGTTTTTATCACATTGCAAGGGATCAATTTTTGTTATGCCTATCTATTTAAGATCAAGATTTTGGACTTCTGCCCGAAAGAATATGATGATTAGGATCTCATTGAATCTATGATTACTTCTTCAGTTACTGTCAGAAGTTAACACATGAAAAATTTTGTGTTTGTATATTGGAATGAAGACATGCTAAAACACAAGGCTTTAAAATTTTCAAAACGTATGCTTCGTGCCGCGCATAGCCGCATACCATCCCTGCCCCTACTTTCTGTATGTAATCTTGTCTGTACGGAGAGGTATCGGGTAAAGATCTTATGCACATATTCTTGACTGTCGTGCCGGACATGGGTATGGCACCAAAACAGAAGTGTAGGTAAAACATAGGTTGGAGTTACTTAATTTTCCTTACCTTATCCCATTATTATCTTTTTGTTGACAGAGGCTGTTGCTGATGCTAATAGGGCAATTGAATTGGAGCCTTCTATGGCCAAAGCTTATCTGCGAAAAGGGTATTTTTCTTATTGAACCCTATTTCAACTCTGGTTATTGTTCATGTGATTGTTGGAAATTCATATATTTGTGAGATGTTTTTGCTGAATAGAATCTCGAGTGGAAGTAGAGAATCATTCGAGTTTTTTGTTATATTTTTCAGTACTGCGTGTTTGAAACTTGAGGAATATCATACTGCAAAGAATGCCTTCCAAGCTGGATCAGCTTTAGCTCCTGGAGATTCAAGATTTGTAAATTTCATCAAAGAATGTGATGAGCGCATTGCAGGTATCAGCTAATTTGTTTTTCTTCTACGCTACCCTCATGTGTGGGCCCCTTCAACATTGAAGTGTTGCTACTTGTTAATGTGAGTATCGTGATGGTTTTGAGGTCAGATATGGCCCTTGGATGTCTTAACTGTATATGACTACACACTTGATAGATCATGTAGGATCATGGTAATCCTACTGCATCGACAAACTGCTATTTTAGGGTATAAGAGAATAAGACACTATTTAGCCATTTTGCCCTATTCTGTCTTTTTCAAAGCTAAAGTCGAGTATTTGACTCCATTGATTATGGAAAACTCTTGGCAGCTTCAAACTGGTATTTCCACAATAACTCCAACTCTGCTCTCCCATTTCCTTGATGTCAGTGGGTCTTAACTCTTTAAGTTATATCTTTCTGTGACCTGGGAGACTTTATTGACAAAGTGCATCAGCTCTGACCTCCCTGGTCACTGCTGGTTTACATAACTGATTATCGTCATCCTTCCCTCCCTCCCTTTTCTCTCTTCACATAATTATCATTATGTAACATTTGTTTTTTGGTTGCTTCTTGCAGAGGAAAACGCCAGTTTGTCAAAGCCATCTGTAGAGAAGCCAGCTGAAAGTACTATCTGTGAAGGATCGAATGCAGATCTGAAAAATGCACCAGCCACTACTACGACTCCAGTTAATGGTTCAGTAACTGCGGTGCCTCTGGCAAAGCCAAAGTTCAGGTTCATGTTGGCTCCTTTAATTTTTTTTCCTTGCTTCTGGCAATTTCTAGCCAATGTAGCTTTAAATATTTAACAGACCAGACTCTGTAGTAAAACGTTACGATTCTTTCAGAAACAGCCTCTTTGTGTTGCTAACACAAGGGTAATGATGCGTACATCTGACCCTCTCTTATCTCGCAATTTGCGGGAGCCATTGAGGCACTGGGGTCAGTAATGTTGTTGCTGTCGTATGTAAATTGTTCAACAAGCCCTCTTACAAACTGTATGTCATAGGCATGAGTTCTATCAAAAGCCTGAAGAGGTGGTTGTCACTATCTTTGCCAAGGGTATACCAGCCAAAAGTGTTGCTGTGGACTATGGTGAACAAATTGTATGCCTTCTCTGATTATTTTTCTGAAACTTTCTCGAGTGTCACTGTATTTTGGTTAAACGATCTCTGTAACTTTTATCTGTATGATTGTATCTCAGCTTAGTGTGACAATTGATATTCCTGGTGAAGAACCATATCATTTCCAACCTCGGTTATTCGGAAAGGTAAAAGCAATCCTCTTAAATGACCTTGTTGTTTTGGTATTTTATTGAAAGTCCTAATTAACTTTCACGTGCTAGAGATGCTTAGACCATTTTTTTTGGGGTTTTTTTAGAAATTGGTTTCGAAAACATGAGAACTTCTACTTCTGCAGATTTGTGTCGTATGTCTTGATTAATGAAGTCTGACATATGCTCACTCAAACCTACAGGTAGTGCCTGCAAAGTGCAGATATGATGTGCTGTCTACTAAAATTGAAATCCGTCTCACTAAAGCTGAAGCAGTTCACTGGACTTCTCTAGAGTTCACTAAGGACATTGCTGTTGTTCAGAAAGTAAACGTATCTGCTCGTAAGTGAATAATTCAAGTATTTCACTTTTTTACTAGTAAAATACAGTATATAGTTATTTATTAGGTTATCCAAATAGTTGCAACTTTGACTAACGTTCTCTTTTATGGAGATGGTCCAATCATTTCTGATCAACTCTTTTCATGCTGTGATCAATGTCGGAGTTTGTTGAAGGGGAGGTCGGGAAATTTAACAATTTAACCCTGCGTTAAACAGTACTTCCATTTTTCAGTACCTGTGACCGAGTGTATATAAATTGGTAAACTTACAACCATTGATGGTAGTGTTAATGTTGCTGCCCTTTACCTGAAGATTGGATTCAGTAGGCTATTATACTTTACCTTTTTTTCGGATTGGAAAACAAATCACTAATATAAAAAAATTTGGAGTTATCCTTGGCACAAGTGCACAACTATCAATTTTTTATGGGTTGGCACATTGATTAGGTTATATTTTAACATTGTCGTTCAATAATTTGCTACAGCTGTACAAAGGCCTCCATATCCATCCTCCAAGAAAATTGACTGGGACAAGTTGGAAGCTCAAGTGAAGAAAGAGGTGTGTGTCCCATCAGCAGCAGTTATGCTAAACAAACGAGTTTTATTCCACTTTACTACCCATTGTGAGACTGTATATTTAAAATAAGCTTGAAACGGATTCAGTATGGTGCAAAACCGATCTAACTTCTTATTGGACCCAAAATGGAAACTTCACAAATCGGTCAAAAACATATTTGTATAATTTGAATCTAATCCATAATCCAGACTGATCCCATACTTAATAAAAAAGTCTTTTGGACCTAAAAAATTTACTCCATGACAAATCAGTTTCTGTTCGAAATCAAAGTCAATTATCATCCATACGTGTTTTGCATGCACGTTGATGTAACGTTTTTTTTACAGGAGAAGGATGAAAAGCTTGATGGGGATGCAGCATTAAACAAGTTTTTCCAAGACATATACAAAGATGCTGATGAGGACACGCGACGTGCAATGCAGAAATCATTTGTAAGGCTTTCAGATAACTTTACACTTGATTTGTAATTGCCTGCCATTCTACCACAGTTTGTTCTTAAATAAAAAAAGGAATGATCTCGAATAATTATTTACAGGTTGAGTCGAACGGAACTGTTCTGTCAACCAACTGGAAAGAAGTCGGCACAAAGAAGGTAGAGGGAAGTGCACCCGATGGCATGGAGATGAGGAAGTGGGAATACTGAAATGGCGTCTATATAAACTTTGTGCAGCGTTCATTAGGCTTTTCGGTACTAAAAAACTCGAGACTGCTGTGATTATCTTTTGCTTCAATTCGCAAAACTATTGAGCATCGAAGTCTCTGCTTTTTGTAAAACTTTGTTGGAACTGTGAAACAATGGAAGCTGTGAACTACTAGTAGTTGCAACATTTCTTTTTTCCGTCATTTCATCTTACCCTCAAAATCTTCCTGCCCTTCGATGTCATTGTCTTATTGCCTTCCAAGACTGGGTAGTAGAAGTCAGATCATGTAATGATGCGAAATCTTTCTAAATCACATCATCGCAACTAGATATCTGCACCCGCGATACTGTTTTCACTGTATCGCTTATGTTTTACAAAGTTAATAGTTTGATACTGATGCATACCAATATTTGCAGATTTCTGTGCATGCTTTTTTCGAAACGGAAATATCATACTCCTTGTCTAATGAAGATGTGGAGCAGTTTCTTTATTCAAAAGTTAAGCATCGTAATTTCACAAACATAGGCCCTGTTTGGCAAATGGCAGAAGCAGATTAATGATAGCAGATAGCGCGTGTTTGGTAATTAGCAGATTATATGAAAAATTTATCAAAAATCTATCATTTTCATGTATAAACTCAATATGCTATTAGCAGCATATTCAAAAACAGTAGATTCCGGCTAATATGATGTCTGAATATGCTATTAACCAAACACGTAAAATTAGTAGATTGATTGGTCAAACTATTATTTAAGCCGGAATCTACTAATTTTACCTAATATGTTGTTTACCAAACAGGGCTATATACCGATATACGGGACTATCCCACAGCCATTCATTCGAAATGCAAAAAATACAGGAAATCGGAACTTAAAGGAGAGGTTCTCACAGCCATTACCTAGATATTCAAGTGCGAAAAATACAGGAAATCAGGTTGATCGTAGATACTCGACCCGTTTTAAACGAAAATTCGGGATGTCCATATCGTACCACTTCACTGGTGAAATTATTGATCGACGAACGTGCATGTATGATAGGTTTCATCCCAAATCTTCCCTTACCCGTTACGCACGCCAAAACTCTACACTCTAGACCACCTCATAACTGGTAAGCAATGTACAATATAAATTCCAAATGTCATAAACACACCCACCAAACTCACCTCTCATTTATGAAAAGCAGTTATGTTGTACACTCATATGGCCATATTGTACTCCTCCCATAACCTTACCCAATGTAGCCATCAATATGGTTACAAAAACATAAACTTGGGTCTATGGGTCATCAAACTGGTCCCATGCCAAGTGTCAACCCACCAAAGTCACCTCTCATTTATGAACTCGAGTTTGGGTTATTTTTATGTGGGTTGTTTATCAACTTATTTAAAGATAATGGTCAGTATACAACAATAAACATCTGGGCTGGATTGGTAACGTCGACTTAATTCGAATTTTGGATCAAATTCGAGCCCTACTTTCGGATGCGGGTTAATTTGACTCCTATTTTACCAGGTCTACCCTTATGGCATTACTAGAGCTAGCAAACTTGACCAGAATTGACATTCCCGAAAACTGACCCGATAAAACTCGAAAATTAACAAGCCAAAACCGGCCCGGCATGACCCGTTCACTAGCTAACACTCGATACTACTTGTCTAATTGATGATCGGTTACTCAAAACTGGAACCTACCTGATCCGATATCAACCCGACCCAATATTACCTCGATAAGACTAATAACCCAACAATTATTAAGTTTGTATTTTGATCCACAATGTATGTGATCTAGCATTTAGTTTGACACGTTTGACTTAATAACACTAAGCTTAGTGTAAAATTGAACTAATGCGATAAAGTAATCGGACCCGACACAACAATTAACCCAAAACAACCTGATAACAACCCGAATCAAATCTCACTCGACCTAAAAGAGTATAATAACCCACTAGAATCCTATTCATCCAACACTCCAACTCGTCTTAACCCGACCCAACTAACCTGATTGCCACTTTTTAGCCTTACCCAATGCACTTCTGCACCCATGAATATGGCTCCAAAAGCATAAATCCGGGTCAATTGGTCATCAAACGGGTCCAGTCCAATACCAACTGACACCCTCTCATTGGCCCTACTAAAAACCCTTATAGCTCAATTTCCAAAAAGTACCCTTTTCTATGTGTCTCTATTAAACTGCATTTAACACCATCATTTGGCGTCCACTATGTCCTCTATTTTCTTCTGTAGTCTGTCCTTCCCCTTTTTTGGCGGGCAGAAAAGTGTATTTCCCTTCCCAAATTACACTACCCTTCACCTTAATCTAAAAAAAAAATTCCCGCTTTAAATTAATAATAAAATAATAAAACATATATTTATTTATTTATTTTACCCATAAAATGTTATGACATTGTTAAGGGTTTTATCACATTGTTAGTGACATTAACAAAATCTCATGCAATGAACAAAAGGGTCACTTTTTTTTCACTGTAAGTGTTTATTTCTACTAAAGTTGCTATCTTTAATTAAAAGATTAGTGCTTTATTAATTACAGTAATTAGTGCAGAAAATGCGGGTTTAAAACTTTAAATTGACCGTCTCATAATATAAAACCGTCTTATTCTATAATTTGTGATTTTTGAAGGGTCCCTTGTATTTATTACAATGCAGGTGTTGATTGCAAGACCCATTAGTGTCTACTTTTTTGTTTGTTGTTGGTAATAATCTTTATCCTTTTTTTCACACTTTATTTAGTTGAATATTCTGGAAAATGTTGTTGTTTAGCTGAAAATGTGTGCTTAATTTTGTTGTTAGATATCAAAGTTGAAGTCTTTTGATTCTTGACAGTGATTTTTCACCTGAAATATTCTTACTAGGTGAGAAAGATTTTTCCTTTTTTTAATTTCTGCAATTTTTATTTTTTTTGTTGTTTTCATGTGATTTTAGTTATAGATCTCTTATTACTGAAAGTTACATTTATTGACTACTCCTGTATTTATGGTTTATTCTTGTTCTATTTAAATCGGTTGTGAGTACCGTCTTGACTTAAGACGGTCTTAACAAAGAATTTGTGTTATTCTTGCTATAGGTGATATGCATTGCTTACTATGGTTGGTTAAGACTGTCCTAAGTTAAGACGGCTCTCACAACCGATTTAAATAAGGCAAAAATAGAACTAGGGTTGCAAAAATAGGTGTTATTCAGGAAATGTGACAACTTTTAGTTTGTCATTTCAGGTGAAAAGTTAGGTTCTTTGGATTTGGTTTAGGGTTGAAGCTTGTTTTGGAGTAAAATGGTGAGACTGTTTAAATTTGTGTTGATTTCATTGTACTTGGTGTCTACAATGGGGCAGCTACCGTCGCCGGATATATTGGCATTGCTTCAATTTAAGAAGGGTATTAAACATGACCCAACTGGTTATGTGGTGAATTCATGGAATGAGGAGTCCATTGATTTTAATGGGTGTCCGTCTTCGTGGAATGGGATTGTTTGTAATGCCGGGCATGTGGCCGGGGTAGTGCTTGATAATTTGGGTCTGTCTGCAGTGGCGGATTTGAGTGTTTTTGCTAACCTTACAATGTTAGTGAAACTGTCTATGGCTAATAATTCGATAAGTGGGAATATTCCTGATAATATAGGGTCTTTTGATAAGCTTCAGTATTTGGATATCTCGAATAACTTGTTCTCGGACACTTTACCGTCTGGAATTGGTAATGTAGCTAGCCTGCAAAACCTTTCTATGTCCGGGAACAATCTTTCCGGTCCTATTCCAGATTCTATTTCGGGGCTTACTTCAATCGAGTCTTTGGATTTGAGCCGCAATTCTTTTTCTGGCTCGCTGCCTTCCTCGTTAACTAAACTTGAAAGCTTAGTGTATCTCAATCTATCAAATAACCAGTTTACAAAGAACATTCCTAAGGGGTTTGACTTGCTGTCAAGTCTTGAGGTGCTCGACTTACATGGAAATATGCTTGATAGTGATTTGGATGAAGAGTTTTTGCTGTTTACTACTGCCATTCATGTCGACTTCAGTGACAATCAGCTCGGTAATTCAGGTTCAGGAAAGGAGAAATTCTTACCTGGTATTTCTGAGACGGTTAAGTATCTGAATCTTAGCCACAATCAGCTTACTAGGTCACTGATTGGTCAAACTCAGCTCTTTGAGAATCTTAAGGTTCTAGATTTGAGTTACAATTTGTTATCGGGAGATTTGCCGGAATTCAACTTTGTTTATGATCTTGAGGTCCTCAGATTGAGCAACAACAAATTTTCGGGTTTTGTACCTAATGACTTGCTGAAAGGAGATCCTATGCTTCTCACAGAATTGGATTTGAGTGGCAATAACCTCACAGGTATCATTTCTTTTACTTCGACTTTTACAGCCTTTTCCTTTAGTAATATATACACCCTTTGTCCATTAAAATCGTAGTTTGCTTTGCACGCAAATAATGAGGAACATAAGCAGATGTGGATGAAAATGCAAGTCGATGATAGTTATGTCGTCATTTAAACATAAAAACCTAATAACAAGTAGGACTTTGTTCATGGACACTTCAAAATGAAAACCAGGAGATTTGTATAATTTCCTTGTTAAAGCGATACTGATAAACCTAATAACAAGTAGGACTTTGTTCATGGACACTTCAAAATGAAAACCAGGAGATTTGTATAATTTCCTAGTTAAAGCGATACTGATATAGTTAGATCATACTCTTGGCTTATGTTGAGTATCTCTTACGCTAAAATGTACTCCCTCCATCTCAGTTTTTTGTTTAATTTTTTTTATAATTTGTGAGAGGTTATGTTAATCAAAGGTAAGCAAATGAATGAGACGGAGGGAGTAACTGATGATGTTAAGTTTGTTCTCGCTATAGATGTATGCTTCTGGTTTCTCACACTGCTGATTGTCTCTCAGGTCCAATGAGCATCATCACATCTACGACTCTGCGGACACTTAATCTGTCTTCAAATGCACTTTCCGGAGAATTGCCGCTACTAACTGGAGACTGTTCTATACTTGATTTATCAAAAAATCAATTTCAAGGGAACTTGAGCAAAATGGCCAAGTGGGGAAACATTGAGTTTCTCGATCTCAGTCAAAATCGTTTGACAGGTCCGATTCCAAAGACCCCATCTCAGTTTCTGCAGCTAAACTACCTCAACCTTTCCCATAATTCTCTTCGTAGTAGCCTTCCAAAGATGGCCAACCAATTCCCAAAACTCAGCGTACTTGATCTCGGTTTTAATCAATTAGATGGACCTCTTCAGAATAGTTTATTATCCATGCCAACATTGCAAGAAATACACCTAGCAGGCAATTCTTTTGATGGAAATATTGAGTTTGTCCCTCCTGATAACTCCAATCTTCGTGTAATTGATCTTGCTCATAACCGTCTTAATGGGTACTTCCCAGACAGATTTGGGTCTCTGACTGGTCTCCAGGTGCTTAACCTTGCCGGAAATAACCTTTCGGGCTCTTTACCAACTTCTATGAATGATATGAGTTCCTTGACTTCTTTAGACATATCTGAGAATCAGTTCACTGGTTCTTTGCCCAATAACCTGTCGAGCAACCTCGAGAGCTTTAATGCATCTTATAATGACCTCACGGGTGTTGTCCCGGTGAATTTGAGGAAGTTTCCACAAACATCATTCTACCCTGGGAATTCAAAACTAGAGTTCCCTAATGCACCTCCTGGACCCGAAAGTTCTACTGGAGAAAATTCTAAGGGAAAATCAATGAAAACCCTAATCAAGGTGATAATAATTGTTGCATGTGTAGTTGGGTTTTTCATCTTGATTTTACTTGCTATCTTCATACATTATATTCGTATCTCGAGAAAACCTATACTTGATGATGTCTCTAAGAGAGATTTCCCAAGGAAGTTGCAAACCAACCCCTCTGGACATGGAGGAAGGGAAAATCCCGGAAGTTTGGTTGTTTCAGCTGAGGATATCATAACCACAACTCGGAAAGGATCCTCATCTGAGATGCTGAGCCCAGATGAGAAAGCTCCGGTATTATCCGGGTTCTCTCCGTCCAAACAAAGCCAGGTATCCTGGTCACCAGAGTCCGGGGACTCATTCACGGCCGAGGGCCTTGGAAAACTTGATGTCAGATCACCTGATAGGCTTGCAGGAGAACTGTATTTTCTTGATGATACAATCTCACTGACACCAGAAGAACTATCAAGGGCTCCCGCTGAGGTCTTAGGTCGAAGTAGCCACGGGACTTCTTACCGCGCTACACTAGAAAACGGGATGTTTTTGACGGTCAAGTGGCTGAGAGAAGGTGTTGCAAGACCTAAGAAGGATTTTGCCAAAGAGGCTAAGAAATTCTCGAATATCAGACATCCAAATGTCGTTGCTTTACGAGGATATTATTGGGGGCCTACACAGCATGAAAAGCTCATTCTTTCAGATTATATTTCACCAGGAAGTCTTGCAAGCTTTCTCTATGGTAATGACTTTCTTCTAATGTCTTAGCTTTATTCATGTTTATAAACAATTACCCTTTTGACTCCCGCCCTAACCCTGAAGAACGGCATAGAAGGAATTAAGAAAACGCTCAAACGCCTTAGCAATGTTAAGACTGATGAACAGAGTCTATAGCACAAATTTTTCGCTACATTTGTCATTTTCCTTGGGTTAACATCACATTATAGTTTCGTATTATGAAGTCAGATAGAATATGCTTTTCATGTTGCAAATTCTGTCCAATGCATTAGAACAATCGTTGATTGAGTTAAGTAGATATAGTTTCTTCAGCATAAAGTTACATTTCATTCTGATATACCTAACCCGAAGAAGATTTGCATTCATTTGTTATTGGGACTTCTGTATGCAGTTTACAGTTATGTACAGATAATTTTAGCATTCTTTTTTAGTATTCATCGGCCACAGCTAGTAAAATTTGTCGCAGTAGTTTTTTGTCGGTCAGATTTGAGTGGTTACTTACATTTTTATGCTATGAACTTCTCTGCATTAATTTCAGATCGACCAGGTAGAAGAGGTCCGCCATTAACATGGCCTCAGAGACTAAAAATAGCCGTTGATATTGCACGTGGCCTGAACTATCTCCATTTTGATAGAGCTCTTCCTCACGGAAACCTCAAATCAAACAACATATTATTAGACGGTGCTGAACTCAATGCTCGAGTTGCAGATTACTGTCTTCACCGCCTCATGACTCAAGCTGGCACAATCGAGCAGATCCTCGATGCTGGAGTATTAGGTTACCGCGCCCCAGAACTGGCTGCCTCCAAAAAACCACTACCATCATTCAAATCCGATGTATATGCATTTGGAGTTATACTGTTGGAGTTGTTGACTGGCAGGTGTGCTGGTGAAGTAGTTTCTGGTGACGGAGGGGGAGTCGACTTAACAGACTGGGTACGATTAAGAGTAGCTGAAGGACACGGGTCTGACTGCTTTGACTCAACCTTGACTTTTGAAATGGCCAATCCGGCTGTAGCCAAGTGTTCAAAGGAAGTACTCGGAATAGCTCTACGTTGTATACGCTCCGTGTCAGAGAGGCCAGGTATCAAGACAATCTATGAAGATCTTTCATCCATTTAGATTTTCGCGGAGGATTGAATACGTGTTAGTAGTCGCGTTTTTTTTAGCGTAGTTCGGTTGTAGGAGTGAGGGCTATTGTGTTAAATTGTTCAAATGGGTCAATTGTTCAATGCTTTCATTTTGAACTCGAGTGCCCATATGTAAAAAACATTGCAAATTCACTTTGCAAATATCTTATTGGCAATGTGTAAGTTATTTTGTTCTCAACTAAAATGTTCTTCAATCGCTTTTTCTTTCGTTTCTTCATTTGTTCTCAAATTATCGCCTACAAACTCATGTTTGTATTACTACGTCGATGAGACCACTTGACCGTGATCGAGGAGGGGGAGTTAAAAAAGTCTAAAATTTAACCTTAGCCATAGGCTCTTGGCCCTTCACAAAAACACTCTCAAGTACAAGACTACTAGGTAATTCTCAGACTTAAAAAAAAAGAATTAAAAAAAATGGAGATGCGGGGGATCGAACCCCGTGCCTCTCGCATGCAAAGCGAGCGCTCTACCATTTGAGCTACATCCCCATTTGATGATAATAAACGGGTTTTTGTTTATTTATTAATTATTAAAATCGCGTACATCTAAAAATGGCCCTTGGCAATGGGCAATTGTGGCGGTTTTAAAAGCCCGTCTTCAGTGCCAATAACCCTACAGGGATCATTATATGCTTTGCACCAAATCCTTAAACAACAATACTTATATAAGGCGGTTTTACACAAGCGTTACTGTAAAACCGGTAGTTAATAGACTTGATTATTCCTAAAATAACTATTTATGGTAGATTTTATTTATTGGTTTTACATGAGACTTTCTCCATAGTCGTATAAGCGTCAATTACGGAGTACTCTTTCCTTCTAAGTTATTTGATTAGCTTGTTAAGTATGTTATAAAGGTCACAGCCTCACTGATTTCATCTGTAAAATCGACTCACTTACCATAAATTCGACCGTTTATAATTAGATCATGGTATCAATTGAAGTAGTAGTACACTAGTACATAACATCTATTTGTATTTATTTTTTGTTGTTAACCTTAGTTAAATTGAGTGAATCTCAGTTTAAAGTAAAGGTTTAATCTCCTTGTGGAGTTAGTTTTTTTTTTTTTTTGGCAGCTGTAAAGAAAGCTTGTATAGTTAGTTAGTCATCTGTGTTATCTTGTAAACCTAAAATTTGATGTATGATCTTCTGACTCACTATTGTAAGGGGGTGTTTGGCCTAGCTTTATAAGTGCTTTTATTAATGAAAAATTAAAAGCTAGGCCAAACACCATGTTTTAGGGATTTAAAAAGCACTTTTAAAAAGCTAAAAATAATAATAACTACCCTTAGAAGTAGAAGTAGCAAATATGTGTTTCTACTTCTACTTCTACTTTTACCAGTATTTTCACAAGAATCAAGAATTTATCACATATATCAAAATAACGAAAAATAATTTTTCTAAAACTTTGGCCAAACAATCACAGTTTTTATGAGAAGTAGCTTATGAAAAAACTCCTTTTAAGAAGAAAAAGCTATTTTAGATAAGCAAGGTCAAACACCCCCTAAGTATGGTTTCATCTATTCGATTGTCAAAAAAAAAAAAAAAATATTACATAACAAAATTTTGAAGCCTTTGACATCATATGATCTTCAAATAGTAACATTAAAACCGTGTTTAGGTCAAAATATCATCATAAATAGTTAAATTGTTGATCATTGAGATTATGAATTTTGGTATGGTTAAATTCATGTACTCTTAGGAGATGTAGAGGCATGATCGTCAAATAAATTCCGAAAGTTTGGTTCCAGAACATACTTTAAGAGGTCATATAATAAATAAATAAATAAATAGTTTTTTTTATAGTAGATGGTACTCGAACGTGGACATTTAGTTAGTAGCTAAGAAAGCACATTTTGAAAAGTTTGGGGCCATGGTTCCGAACTTCTGATAACATTTTGAACTTGCTATTAGACGGCTTTTCGTAGAGATCGATTGTTAATAAGCTTAAACACTAGTCATTATTTTTCAACACCATAGCACAAGAAACAACAATTGTTAATGACTTCACTAATGACTGTAATTAGCCGACATCATTTCGTAAAGAGCAACCCTTTGTTCTTCTTGGTACATACGGGGTAACTAACATAAGCTTCGGGATTAATGTAAAAAATTCCTTAAAAAATATGTTAATCATACATCATCCCCCACATTCCCCAGGCTAATTCTGTGAATTAGGACATCTTTTTTACTAAGTACTTTGGTTAGTCATAAATAATTACTTATGTCAAAAGCTTTGACTTTTATAAGTAGTAAAAATGTCAAAAGTTGAGGTAAATTATATTATTATATGTCACTAGTTACACTAATTTTGTCAAAATATAGGATCAACACATAAACATTACAAATCTATAGATTTAGGTGAAGTTTAGATTGCTATGTTGGATCTTGATTTATGTGTGTCTATGTACATGGCATTTTACTCTTGAAATTCATGTTTTCTCACTTAATTTTACCAAATAAACTAAATAATCAAGTAAGATTGTATATATTGGTATATATAATAAACTACTTTTACATACGGAGTATTTCTCATCTAATAAAAGTGATTTATATATGTTAGCATACGACGGTTTTATATAGGATCAACTAAATAAACTATTAAAACATAAGATCATCGATTGAGTTCAAGTCTTCAATCAACACTTTAGGATTTTGGTTAAAATATTATTCACATTGTACTAAAGTCCATGTGACTAAGAGGTCACAAAATTCAAAACACAAATTTTCATTGAAGACGGAAGACGGACACTATCCGTCACAAGCTGAAGACGGATAGTGTCACTCTCACAAAATACAAAATGGATATAGTGCAAGTGGGGGTATCCATTTACCCCCACTTGCACTATCCATTTGCATTTTGTGAGAGAGATACTATTCGTTTTCAGCTTATGACGAATAGTGGTCGTCTTCAATAAACAGACTGATTATATAAACAAAGCGTCTTGTTTGTGACGGACACTATCCGTCACAAGTTGAAGAAGGATAGTGTCCTTCTCACAATAGGGCAAGTGGAAGGGCAACTGTGGGGAAATGGACCACTCTATAGATAGTTACACTTGCATATTGTGAGAGAGACAATATTCATCTTAAACTTGTGACGAATAGTGTCCGCCTTCAATAAGAATTTGTGTTATATAAAACCGTCTTGTATTAAAAAATTTCGATCTAAAGAAACATAACTCTTAATTTTTGTTTCGAAGAGGTCAACATTATGGTATAGGAAAAATGGATATTCTTTCTGATGGGGCATATTCTGCACCGCTGACCAAGTCAACACACTGAGCAAGGTCAAAGATATCCACAGCAAGTCAACGACTTAGACAGCCTAGCCGACGCATCCCATCGGCCTGTCACCTGGGTCTCGGCATGACAACCTGCCAGCCGGGACACATATCTGCGTACTCATATCCAAGACCCCTCGGCGGTGAGTCAACATCGTCCGCCGGCCTACCATAGGTCCCTCGGCCGAGGGGTAGATCAGTCTTTCCACCTGCTAGCCACTTGGCCACTACGTGACAAAAGGTGAAAGTCTATAAATACTCCTCAACCTTCATTGAGGAAAGGATCCCACAATGATAACCTAAATACACTATTCATTTGGTAATATCTCCTTTATCTCTCTACAATACATATCTAGCCAAGTAACACAACTTAATCCTCTAAGTTTACCGACTTGAGCGTCGGAGTGAGTACGCTGGCACACGCCCAAGCCCTCGCCTGTTCATTGTTGCAGGAGAGGCCGAGTGGGACGATAGGAGCAAGAAGGATTCAACTCAAGACATTATTCTACAAGCCACGGTGGTAACTAATCACCGCTCGAATTACACCCGAACAATTGGCGCCGTCTCGGGGGGAAGAGACACTAGAAGCTAGTCACATTCATTCCCAAACAAAAACAAAACTCAAAATAAAAACCCACCCAAAAGCCGAGAAAATGTCGAAACAAAGAAGACGCGATGCGTGACCGACGAAACCGCGTTCTACCAAGATGACGCTTTCAACAACTCCGAGTCATGCCCTCCACCGGCGGGTAATCCAACCGAGTTCGGATGCCAATAATACCCGACGCGCCGGTACCAACCAACCAGGTCACCATCATGGGGCATGTGGTTGACGTAGAAAAGCTAAAAATGCTCCTGGACCTAATCAAAGAACGCGCCCGCTCACACACCGTCACACCGACAAGAGCGGCGGAAACCGTCCAGGATAACAGGGGCCCAAAACGTGACTCCGAGAAATCAAACGAGCACTAGGAGAAGTTGACCCGCCAAGACGCCGGGAGCCCAAAGTGGGCGCGGTAGACCTAAGTCCTTCCCACACTCGCGGGAGGACACAGCCCCGCCGCACGAACGAGGCACACCCCAAAGGAGCCGGAGGAGTCCGACTCAGCAGAGTTGGAGAAGGAGTCATAGTCGAAGAAGGAGCCCTCCCGCTACGAGGGAGAAGCCGGATAGGGATGCGAGGAGCCGATCGCCACGTGTCATTCAACACGTGGTCGCAACCCCTCAACGCCTACGTCTTAGATGTCCCTGCCAAACAAGCTAAAACCGCCACCCCTATCATACAAGGGGGATAGCGATCCACCACCACGCCGAGGCTTTCGAGTCTTACATGTCGGTATGGGAGCAAAACGACGAGGTCCGTGCCGAATTTTCCCAACAACTTTGCATGGGATGGCTCGGAGAGTGGTACAAAGGGCTTCCCGATGGCTCGGTGTACTACTACGCCGACCGAAGGGCGCTTTCCTAACCCAAAGACTGCGATAAGAGAAGGGCCGTAGAGACCTCCGACCTCCTAACTATCGACAGAGGGGGGGCGAGTCTCTCGGCTACGTGAAGAGGTTTGATGGAAAGGTCCAGAGATTCGAGAAATTAATCCCGAGCCGGCGGCCTTCGCGGCGATGAAGGGCCTCCCGAGGGGAGCCTTAAAAAACGAGCTCATCAAGAGCGGAGGCCTAGGCTGGGACGCCGCCAGGAAGCTGGCCGACCAGGCCATCAAGGTAGAAGACTATCACAAGACCTGGGTAGATCCCAGCGAAGCCGAGCACTCAGAAAAGAGGAGTCACCGGCAGGACAGCCAGGACGAAGAACGCCGCGACAACAACGGTTCGCGGTCCGATGGAAAACGCCGTGAGAATAATAGATCACGGTCGGACAGATCCGACCGAGGCAAGACTCGGTGGGCGCCGGGTGGAATTGGGAACGTACCACCGTGGCGGTATAGTGAAAACCCCCTCGTCGTATCGGTAGCCGAGGTCTTCGCCCGAGCAAAACGAGGGCCGAGAAGTGGGAGAGACCCCCAAGCCAAAAAGTGACGGTGACACGAGCGATCGTGAGTACCACGCCACACCGCCATTTAACCAACGACTGCCGCCATCTGAAGAATGCCATAGAGGAACTGATCCGGAAGGGAAGCCTCGGCAAGTACGTCGCAAAAGGCCAAAAGACTGACGCCGGCAGTTCAGATAAAAAGTCCGTTTTCGAACGGATAGGAGTGATTCACGTTGTCATCGGGGGCAACGAGAACGGAGGGTCCGCTCATGGGCACAAACGACACCTAAACGAGCTATATCAGGCCATCAACTTTGTGCCCAACTCAGGGATCCCCTCTGCAAGCATCCCCGACATGACTATTGGAAGAAAGGACTACGAAGGGGTCATCGCCCCTCACAAATGACCCGCTCGTAGTCAATTTAGACATATCCAACCACCTGGTCAAGAGGTGCCTGATTGACACAAGCGCATACACGAACATCATGTTTAGAGAGTGCTTCCTCGGCCTCGGCAAGATCAAAGACTTAAGCCCCCGCACCAACCCGCTATACAGCTTTTCTCGGGGCCTACTGTACCACCGGGGTCAATTAGGCTCCCGGTGAGATTCGGCGAAAAGACGTCAGCCAAGAACGTCCTAGCCGAGTTTGTGGTCATCGACGGCTCGTCCGCATACAACGTCCTCATAGGCCGGGTCACCCTAAGCGAGGCCGACGCAGTGATGTCCATCCGGGCCCTAACACTGATGTACGTCTCGGACCGGGGGGAAGCGCATAAGCTCGTCTCCAAAGACGAGAAGGATGAGGTGATCAACGCCCGTGATAGTCGCCGAGGATGCAACATGCAATCCTCAAAAGAGGCAAGAAAGTCCGAAAAAGGGAAGAGTCCGTCCTTGCAACAGAGGGCGACCAAATGGACACAAATTAGGGACCGACGAGGAAGTGTGCTTGTAATGAGCCGTTAGGGCATCGGTAATCTCGTAAGAATTTATATAGCCGCGGAGGTGTCCAAGATAGTCAGGATACCCCAACGCATGTTTTCACCTAATGAGAAACCATCAAGCCTTCGATTAAAGCAAAATTTTCCCATCGCTTATCTATCAAAGAACAGACGCCGCTCACACACACATCGTCATACCGACAAGAGCGGCAACATGCTATGAAGAACTACGGCGTTGCCGTCGCAGCCACCCCAAGTAGTAGACGCCACGGCGAGCCACCCCAAGAGGTAGACGCCGTCGCGCTACTCCAAGTGGTAGACGCCACGTAACACGCTATCAAAGAACAGACGCTGGCTCACACTGTCATACCGACAAGAGCGGCAGTCGCTATGGAGAACTACGGCGCCGTCGCAGTCACTCCAAGTGGTAGACGCCACGTAACACGCTATTAAGAAGCGTACGCGCCACACTTTGTCAAAAACGACAAGAGCGCCGCCCGCTCGTCAAGAAACCAACGCCGCTTCCCGGCCAATCCGACAAGAGCCATCGCACATTACACTCGCAAAAACATTCAAAGTATCTTGGAAGCGTTGAAACACGCTTGAGATACGCACTCAAAACGCCCCTGCCAAGCCGAGGCGAAACAAAAAGGGCGCTCAATTAAGAATACAGGAGACAACTCGACAGAGATGAGATAAAGACCACGGCCAAAGCCGCAGCGAAAGAAACGAATTATTATTAGAAGATAAGTTACAAGATTTACAAGTGAGAAGAGTACAGACGACGTTACGTCCCCTGGGGGATAATCCGAAACACAACCTACTAAAAGTTGTACAAAAAGCAAAAGCTACGATTATACCAAGAGATAGCGGGAAGGAAGAGCTGAGTAATTGGCCCACGGACAAATGAACGATCTGCAGAACTTGTTCTCATCAAGCAAAGACATGTTAGTGAGGAGTCAAACAGATCTGTGTAAACTTGCTCTCCTAGGCATGCCGCGCCGCCATCGCATGATCGGCGCGATCTTCCCCAAGAGGGCAACCCAAAGCGCTTCTCTAGCGGCCTCGGCCTTGGCCTCGGCATCCTCACCGCCCTCATCCTTTCGGCCTTTTCCTTAGCCACTCTAGCCCTCTCGTGAAGAGCCGCTTTCTCCGCGGCCGCCTCCCCCTCCATCTTCGCCTTCGCCGCCTCTTTGGCCGCCTCCACCGCTTTCTCCTTAGCCTCGACTCTGTCATCAAGCAGACTTCGAACCCGTCCCACGGGAAGGAGCCATCAAGAGGGAAAAGCTCCCGATAACTTCCCGGCAAGATCTTCGGCCAAGTCCCGAACTCGGCGCACGTTTGGGAGCATGACGGTTTGGAGCATATCGACGTCCGCCTCTTTTTGCTTGATGATGGCCTCTTTGCCACGAATCAGCTCAGCCTGGGCCTTAAACATGCCCTTGTATTGATCCCTCTGCTGGAGACAGAGGTCAGCACGCTTCTGAGCAAGGCTACATTCCTCCAAAGAAGACCGCGACTTCGGCCGCCGCAGCCTCGGCCTTGGCTCTCTCAGCAAGGACCTCCTTTTCAGCGTCCTCCCGAAGCTTTCGCTCAGCCGAGAGCGCTTTCTCAGCATCTCCCCTAAGCCTCTGCTCATTGAGGAGATTCAGCTTCGCCGACGCAGCCACCTGCTTAGTGGCATTGCGCTCGGAAACGGCTCGAGCAATGGTCCTCTCCTGCTCCATGAGGCGAGCCCCGGTAGCCACGCTCCACCTCGCCAACTCCTTAATCAGCTTTGTGCCTTCCTCTATAAGCTGGGAGACGGAAGCCCTCTGGGGGGAGGGACGGCGGTGGTACTTTGACCACCAACCTCCGGCCGGGAGAAGGAAACCTTCTGGGTTGAAGAATTGACGGTGACGCCCCGATCACCGACCTGCGCAGAGAAACCCACCGCCTGCTGCCCAACGCGAGCAATAGCCGACTGCGGCTGGTCTGCAAAAATCCGATTAAAACATCAGTACTAACATCGACTTATCAGGAACACCTAATGGCGCGGCTAAATTTAAGCCGCAGGATAGACGGATACCATGTCTGGCCTTCTTGGCCGGAGAAGGCATCTCCTTGCCGACGGTAGAAGCCGTCCTTTTCCTCCTACAGATAAGGGGAGACCCCTCCGCATCAGAGTCCCCCTCATCAGGAATATCAACAATCTCCACCTTCTTAGGGGAGGAGATGGGAGTTGGAACCGGTGTCGACGCCGTTTTCCGCGTCCGACGCACTACGCCGCTAACAACCCTCGCCTGCGCCTCCTCCTTGCTCAAGGCCTTCAGCCGCTGCTCCATAAGGTCATTCGGCGACGCCCTGCGATCATGGGCTAGAGCCTTGGGATGCAAGTTAGCAACGGTTTTATCTTTGTGCAGCCCCATTCTCCGAAGAAGATCCTCAGATAGGTCCGGTCCGAAGTGGTCTGCGAAAGAAACAAAGCAAGAGTCAAGTAAAAGAAATAAACCGAGAGCCGAGAAAACAAGAACATTGAGAGCGGTGATGGGCCTCACACCGACCCCACTCACCCCTGCGCTAGGGGCCTATATGAGGCCGACATAGCAAAGCGGCTCATCCTGAAGAATGATCTGCGTCGGGGGAATCCATCTCTTCGGCACCCCACTCCTGTCCACCTCGAAGAGCCTCATTGCCAGCCTCTCGTCCTCCTTCAGATGGACCCTACTGGCATCCATTTTCAGATGTTTTCGGGTGACCCATCTGTCATGCTCCGCCCTAGTCTCACACCGCAAATTAACCCGGTGCTGGAAGGAGCGGGGCAGCGGATAGTCGTCCGGCACTTTAACGTACACCCACTGACCCTGCCAGTCCCTGCAAGAGGAGACCTTGTCAACAGAGACGTAACCTTGCTCCGTTTGCACGATGTACCATCCGACACGGCCTGAGATCGATGGCTTCAGATGATGAAGTCGACGGAATAAATTCACCGTCGGCGCCTCTCCCTTGAAGAGACAAAGCCAGACGAACCCAATTATAGTCCTCATGGCCAACGGGTGCAGTTGGGCAACGGCAACGTTCATAGCCTTAATTATGGCCATAACATACCCATTCAGAGGAAACCGGAGACCATACTCCAAATGCCGCATGTACACACCGGTGTGGCCTGGTGGAGGACAACAGACGGACTGACCCTCCCCAGGGATGACAATTTCGTATCCACTACCGAAGAAAAAATGGCCCTCGAAAAGTTTCTCACCAGAACAACTGGCAAGCTTATGGGACCAAACACGGTCAAGGCGAACCTTACAGGCATCACCGTGATCCATGACGTACTGCCTCTCACTAGGACGAGACCTTTCCTCCTCCTCACCAAAATCGTCACCAAAATCACCACAAGAATCTTCATCCTCCCATTCCTCCAGAATTTGAGGATCCACCTCTGGAGAAGGAGACCTAGGACCCTCCGACACAGGCCCACTAGGTCCAGCATCGGCAGAAGACATGTTCACAACAAATTACTAGCAAAGAAAAGAAAAATTCGTTTGTTTACCTTAAAAGGAAAAAGTGCTAGCCGGATCAAAAACTCTGAAGATTGGAAGAAAAAGGAAGCCCTTGAGTTTAGCAAGATGAAATTGTGAAGAAAATTTGAGAAAATGGAATTAGTGACCAAAATCACGGAAAAACTGCCCTATTTATAGGAAAAAAGCCCATGAAGCAACAGCCAATCAACGAGCAAACACGTGTCGAGCATGCAACCACGGAATGTCAATCGTCGCAACAGTTAAACGTCAATCAATGCAACAGTGACCAAGCGTCTTCAACACGCCCGTTCACATCCCTTCAACTATTCATCTTCCTCAAAAAATTCCTAGGTATCTGGTCTCCGCCGGCCACCCGATCAACCAAGCTAGGAAGCACCGGCCGGGGGCAATCAAAATCAACCGGCACTCTCAGCCTTGGTCACGGCCAGCGCCATATTCTTTTCCACATCGAGTGCCCTTTACGCATCCATGTGGAGGGGGGATATGGTATACGGCACGGCCTAGGATATGGTATACGGTACGGCCTAGCAAGAGCCACGCCGATGCACAAGAAGAAGCCGATGCAGAAAATTTCTAAAAATTACTTGTGCAGAATACATGCTCAACGTACATCGGAGCCCATACCACGGCATAGACTACGCTGGGGGCAAATTGATGGGGCATATTCTGCACCGCTGACCAAGTCAACACACTGAGCAAGGTCAAAGATATCCACAGCAAGTCAACGACTTAGACAGCCTAGCCGACGCATCCCATCGGCCTGTCACCTGGGTCTCGGCATGACAACCTGCCAGCCGGGACACATATCTGCGTACTCATATCCAAGACCCCTCGGCGGTGAGTCAACATCGTCCGCCGGCCTACCATAGGTCCCTCGGCCGAGGGGTAGATCAGTCTTTCCACCTGCTAGCCACTTGGCCACTACGTGACAAAAGGTGAAAGTCTATAAATACTCCTCAACCTTCATTGAGGAAAGGATCCCACAATGATAACCTAAATACACTATTCATTTGGTAATATCTCCTTTATCTCTCTACAATACATATCTAGCCAAGTAACACAACTTAATCCTCTAAGTTTACTGACTTGAGCGTCGGAGTGAGTACGCTTGGCACACAGCCAAGCCCTCAGTTCGTTCATTGTTGCAGGAGAGGCCGAGTGGGACGATAGGAGCAAGAAGGATTCAACTCAAGACATTATTCTACAAGCCACGGGTGGTAACTAATCACTTCTCTGGAATTACACCCGGAACACTTTCTATTAGAAATTTTTTAAGTCGACAATGTACGTGTATATCTATAAAATATAATTGAAAGGTTATCCTAAAATGTTTAATAAACGCCACATAGACAAAGCCACGTAGGATCCAAAAATGCCCCGTAAATGTGAGCATCAAAACTCATTGCCACGTAATTGTCTTATTTTATAGATTTAATTCATTTTTTCTATAAATTAATTTAATTTATGTAACCCTTATAAATTTACATCAAAATTTCATAATTATAATCAATATTGACATTTTAATTGAACTTTTGTAATAAAAACATGTTAATAAATGTCATAATTTATAATTAAAATTAACATTTTAATTGAATTTTTGGTAATAAAACATGTTAATAAATTAAAACTTTTCATATTAAGTAACATGCACCCACCATTTTTGTTAACACTTTTTCCTATTTAATTCATTTTTTTAATTAAACATTGTAATAAATTGATTAAAACTCTTCATAATACTTAACAACCACCAAATTAATTAAAATTTCTTCCTATCTAATTAATATTTGTAATATAATATGTTAATACATTGATTATATTTCTTTATACTACTTAATACCATAATTTTCATTAATATTTTTCCCTATTTAATTCACCTCTTGAGTTGCTCAGCAATCAATTATCTAATTTAATAATACCACAAAATAAATTAAAAATAAAATTAAAATATGGGAGTCTATGGTTGTGTGATGGCTATAAAACCTATAATACCTATGATAGTTTCTATTAACAATATTTATTTAAAATCTATTGCTCATTTGCCCATGAGTTTCTAAGTTGTGGAATATATTTTAAGGTTTAATTTATTTATTTGATTATAGAAAGTATATTGAGTATTATTATTGAGTATTGTTGTTGTTATGTCCAATAAAGTATATTTTAATTTGTTATGTTATTGGTTTTATAAATCCTTTGATTTATATTTAAATTCATGTTTTCCATTTGGTTTAATTTCAGTGATTTACATGTGACAATGTTGATTCGTTTGTGAAGTTTTTGCCATATTGATGTTTTACCTTTTGGTCAATATATTTTTTATATGAATTTTAAAGCATCGTGAAATGTATATGAATGCAGATAAGATAAAGCATCACGTGGTTAATCTGAAGAGGGAAGAAATACAAAAGACACAAAACTGAGGTAAATCTATCTATACAATATAATTAAAAGGCTACTTAAAATATTTAATTTTAATTCACATGGCATTTTTATAGATGTTCCGGGTGTAATTCTAGAGCAGTTATAAGTTACCACCCGTGCTTGTAGAATGACGTCTTTGGTTGAATCCTCCTTGCGGTCTCCTGAAACGATGAACAAACTGAGGGCTCGGCTTTGGGCCGAGCGAACTCACTCCGACGCTCAAGTCAGTAACTTAGAGAGGTAAGTTGTTGTTACTTGGCAAAGTACGTATTGTAGAGAGATAAGGAAGATATTACCAGGTGAATAGTGATTCTTAGGTTAAATTGTGGATCCTCTACTCAATGAGAGTAGAGGAGTATTTATAGACTTTCACCTTTTTGTCACGTAGTGGCCAAGTGGCCAAGTGGCTAGCAGGTGGAAAGACTTACTTACCCCTCGGCCGAGGGACCCATGGCAGGCCGGCGTACCCTGTTGATTCACCGCCGAGGGGTCTTGGATATGAGTTCGCGGATGTGTGCCCCGGCTGGCTGCTTGCCCCGGTCGGGACCCATCCGACAGCCGACGTGCCTCGTCGGTTAGGGCCGTCTAAGCCGTTGACTTCTTGTGGATATCTTTGACCTTGCTCAATATGTTGATCGGTCGGCGGGTGCGAATATGCCCCATCAATTTGCCCCCGGCCGTAGTCTATGCCGTGGTATGGGCTCCGATGTATGTTGAGCGTATATTCTGCGCAAGACAAAATTTCTGCCCCGGCGTCTTCTGCCTCGGCGTGGCCCTGCTTAGGCCGTACCATATCCCCCCCTCCACATGGTTGTGTAATGGACATCCGATGTGGAAAAGGCAATGACGCTGGCTGAGACCGGGGTGGAGAGTGTCGGTTGTTTCTGATTGCCCCCTGGTCGGTACTTTCTGGCTCGGTTGATCATGTGGCCGGCGGAGAAACGGGTACTTAGGAATTTGTTGAGGAAGATGAACATGCAGAGAGATATGAAGGGGCGTGTTGAAGACGCTTCTTATCGTTGCATTGATTGACATTCAACCGCTTTACAACGATTGACATTCCGTGGTTGCATGTTCGACACGTGTGTCTGTTTGTTGATTGGTCGACGTTTCATGGGTCTGTGCCTGATTGGTCCCTCTTCATGGGCTTTCCTCTATAAATAGGGTACTTAGTCCCTGAAATTGGCCACCAATTTCATTTTCTCAAAAATTTTCTTCTTTCTAGCCCTTGTGACGAAACCTCTCTCTAGCTTTCGGAATCATTACTCCGGTGTGGCATTTTTCTTCAAGGTAAACAAATAAATTCTCTTTTTAACTCGTAAGTTTTGTTGTAACATGTCTTCTGCTGGTGCTGGACCTAGTAAGCCTGCGCCGGGGGGTTCCCCGTCGCGTCTTGATGAAGAGGAGATACTAGACGCCATTCCGATAAGGTCTGGGGGCCCTAGGTCTCCGTCTCCCGAAGTCGATCCAAAAGCTTTGGAGGGTTGGGAGGATGATGATGTTGATGATGAATGTGAGGAAAGGATTCCTTCTGGTGAAGAGAGGCCGCATATCCTGGATCATGGCGAGGCTCGCATGACCGTCCGACCGTGCCGGACCAATAAATTCGCGATTATTCGGTGGAACTCTTTTCGAGGGTCATTTCTACTTCGGTGAGGGGTACAAAATTGTTATCCCTGGGGAGGGTCAGGCGGTCTGTTGTCCTCCTCCGGGTCATATCGGCGTATATATCAGGCATCTGGAGTATGGCCTCCGGTTTCCTTTGAATAAATACGTCACGGCCATCATCAAAGCTATGAACGTCGTCGTGGCTCAACTGCATCCGTTGGCCATTAGGACGATAGTTGGCTTCGTGTGGCTCTGTCTTTTCAAGGGGAGGTACCTACGGCTAATTTATTCCGTCGGCTTCATCATCTTGGTCATCGACCCCGGTAAGGTGGGGTGGTACGCGTGCGAGATGGAGCCGGGCGTCCTCTCTCGTTGATAAGCTTTCTTCCCGCAAGGACCGGAAGGGGCGGTGGGTGTATGTCGAAGTGCGGATGACTATCCGCTGCCCGGTCCTTCCAAAGCACCAAGTCAACTTACGGTGCGAGAGTAAAAGGGAGCGTGAAAAATGGGTCTCCCGAGTAAGCACAAGATGGATGCCGGCAGGGGTTCCTCTTGGTGGCCGACGAGGAGCGGCGATCTGTTGTTTGATGCTTAGAAGGGATGGGTGCCCCGACTCAGATTATTCTTCAGGATGAGCTGCTTTGCCGCGTCGGCCTCCTACCGCCCTCAACCAGGGTGAGTAGGGTCGGTGTGAGGCCCATCTTTGCCTATTACGCTCCTGTTTTAGAGCTTTGTTTTACTTCTTTTATGTAACTCTTGTCTGGTTTCTTGCAGACCGGTTTGGCCAGGATCTGCGAGGGACCTTGAAGAGGTTAGGGCTTGATAAGGACGGGAACGTCGTTGAGCGGCACCCTCGGTGACGCGCGTGATCGTAGATTGGCTCCCAACGAACTTATGGACAAGCAAATACAAGGCACCGGATCGAGGCGACGCTCAAGCACGGGTTCTCGGGCGTGCAAGAGAACGTCAAAGGCGAGGTCCAGGTCGGCGACGTTGTCGATCCCAACTTCCTCTTCAACCCCAACGGTCCAGAAGGAGCATGTGGAGGTCATCGATGTCTCCGAGGAGATGGTGACCGTTGCGAAGGGGCCTCCTCCTCCAAAGAAGAGAAAAGAGTCACTGCGGCCTGCCGCCGGGAAAAGAGTGATTCACCCTGGTCCTCCAACTAAGAGGGTCCAGACTGGGTACGGACCTAACCCGTGGTTCGACTTAGGCGTTCGTTATGCATTCCCGATGACAGACTCTCTGATGTGTCAATGAATGTTGACATGGATGCGCTGTGTAAATTTTTTGTAGATCCGCCGTCGGCACGCCGCCGTTCTTACGATCGGCAATTAGAGAAGCACCGAGAAGGCGGGTGATAGGAATGTCACCGTTGACTCCGCACTCCAGGAAGGTTCCCGCCGAGCTTGTGGCGGAGGGTACAAAAATATCCAAGAGGTCCGGTGAAGTGGACTCAATCGGCCGCTCCTACATTATGGAGCAAGAATAGGCCATGGCTCAGGCTGGGCCTCTGATCCAACGGCTTAAGCTTGATCTCTCCGCGGCAAAGGGGGAAGCCGGTAAGGCTAAACTTGACCTCCTAGCTGCTCGGAAGCGTGCGGAGGAAGCTGAGAAGCAGCTACTGGCCGAGAGGGCCAAAGTCGAGGCTGCTGATGCCACCTCCGCCCGATTCTTTGGAGGAGCGGGACAGTATAAGGGCGCTACGACGCCGTTGTCGCCAAAAGGGAAGAATGGAGGGGGATGTATGAGGCTCGATCGGGGCACTTGCGGACACTAGGGTTGTTCTTGCCCAAAGGGAGAAAGATATTGAGGTGCTTCAAGATAAGGTCCTCCCGACTTGTGCGCTCAATTCCGGATCGCCGAGGAAGCGACGGAGGCAATCAAGAGGCTCATTCCCGAAAACTCCTTCCCGTGGGAGAAATTTGAACAACCACCGGATGAGATGGCCGATGCCGCGGAGAAAGCGGTTGCTTAAAAAGAGGAGGCGGCGAAGGCGGCTCAGATAGCCGAGGCCAAAGCGGCTTATGATGCAAAGGTGAAGGCATGTGGAGATGGCAAGCTTTCCTCTGGGCCGGCTACCGAAGTTGACGCTGCTGCTGCCGATGGCGGGCAGCATCAAGCGTAGGGAGACGGGCGGTCGTCACCAGACTCACCCGGCGTCTCGGATAGCTTTAGTCGTTCGGGGCCAACTACGAGCCTTTCCTCCCCGCCATCTTTTGGCGCTTCAAATATCATGTCTGTAATCTTTTGCTTCTCTTTTCCTTGTTTATGTAAAACTTTGGTAGGTTGCGTTTTGGCTTATCCCTATGGGGACGGCCGTCGTCCGCATTCTTCTCGTTTGTAATGTCTGTCATTAATGAACGTTTGCTTGTTTTTCCTCTGGCTTGGCCGAGGTCTTTTCTTGTCTTCTTGCGTTATTAGTTGAGCGCTTTTCATTTTTACCTTTGGCTTAGCCGAGGCGTATCTCAACTGCGTTTAACGTCTTTTTCTTGAACATGTTAGCGTATCGATCGTTGTGTCCCCTGCCAGGCCTTCGGTCGGCCGAGGCGACTAGGGGTTACGACGCGACAGCGTATGTTAGCGTATCGATCGTTGTGTCCCCTGCCAGGCCTTCGGTTGGCCGAGGCGACTAGGGGTTACGACGCGACAGCGTATGTTAGCGTATCGATCGTTGTGTCCCCTGCCAGGCCTTCGGTTGGCCGAGGCGACTAGAGGTTACGACGCGACAGCGTATGTTAGCGTATCGATCGTTGTGTCCCCTGCCGGGCCTTCGGTTGGCCGAGGCGACTAGGGGTTACGACGCGACAGCGTAAGTTGACGTATCGACCGTTGTGTCCCCTGCCAGGCCTTCGGCGGGCCGAGGCGACTAGGGGTTACGGCGTGACAGCATTCTTGGGGTGACTGCCCGGCTTGGGCCGGGACGTCAACCTCGATATGACCGCGGAGGGGATGAACACTTTGATGGAAAAATTGGGTAATTCTTCATTAGATGTAAACATGCGTTGGGGTGCCAACAATTGTTTTGGACACCTCCGCCGCTACACAAAGTATTTTCTGAGATTTTCAGTGTTCCAATGGCTCATCAGAGGCACACCCTCCATGTCGGTCAGCCGGTATGTACCCGGCCTCATTTCTTCAACCACTTTGTAGGGACCCTCCCAGTTGGCCGTTAGTTTACCATGAATGTTTCCCTTGTTGGTGGCGGCCGACTTTCTTAGGACTAGATCCCCTGCTTTCAAGTCCCTTTTGTGGACTCTTCGGTTGTAAGCTCTTCTCATTCGGTTTTGGTATACCGCCAAGTTGAGGCGTGCTGCATCTCGGCTTTCTTCAACTAGGTCTAGGGAGGTTCTTAAGCCTTCCTCATTTTCAACCGGGTTGAAGGTGGTCGTTCTGAATGTTGGCACCGTTGCTTCAATCGGCAGGACTGCTTCGGACCCGTAGACTAAGTGGAACGGACTGTACCCCGTTGCTTCTTTCTCCGTGGTTCGCAGGGACCATAGGATGCCGGGTAGTTCATCGGCCCATCTTCCTTTTAGGTCTTCAACTATCTTCTTCAAACCATTGAGGATTGTTTTATTGGCTGCCTCCGCCTGTCCGTTGCTCTGTGGGTGACAGACGGAGGAGTATGCAAATTTGATACCGAGTTCTTCCAGCCAGCTCATTATTGTGTCACTCCAAAACTCTCGGCCGTGGTCGAATACCATGACTTGGGGTAACCCAAAACGAGTTATGACATTTTCCCAGATTACCTTTCTTACGGCCGCCGTCGTCTTTGCAGGTACTGCTACAGCTTCAACCCATTTGGGGAAGTAATCAACGGCGACAATCAAGAACTTCCTTCCGCCGGATGCCGTTGGAAATGGCCCTAGTAGATCCATCCCCCACTGTGCGAAAGGAAGGGGATTAAGTACCGGCTGCAGGTCTCGGGACGGCGCATGTATCACCGGAGCATGCATTTGACAGTTGTTGCATTTTTTGGTCTTGGCTCTGGAATCCGCAAGCATGGTGGGCCAGAAGTAGCCGGCTCGGAGAGCTTTGTGGGCTAGTGTTCTTGCCCCCATGTGATGGCCGCAGATGCCTTCGTGAATCTCTGTCAAGATGAGCTCGCGTCGGCCGGCCGACACATTTCAAAAGTGGTCTTATCACGGACCTTCGTATAGTTCTCCTTCGAACACCAAGTACCTTCTTTGCGATCCTCTTTATTTTCTGCGCGAGACTACGGTCCTCCGGTAGTTCACTTGTCAATTTGTACTTCATTATCGGAGTCATCCACGTTGTCTCGGTCTCTATGTTACCCACCATGCCGACGGCCTCAGTAATGCTCTTGGCATTCCTGATGTCCACCAAAGACGGTTCGGTGACATTCTTGATGGTTGAACCGCGAGTTTTGAGAGAGCGTCGGCTCGGTTGTTCTCGGACACTGGAATGCATTGTATCTGAAAAGATTTTAACTTTGAGGTGTCGCCTTTTACCCTTTCCGGGTATCTTACCATTCCGTCGTCTCGAGTCTCGTACTCTCCTCTGATTTGATTAGCCACCAAAAGTGAATCTGTTTTCAAAATGATGTGCTCCGCCCCTGCGGCCCTAGCTAGCTCGACTCCGGTTATCACCGCCTCGTATTCGGATTCGTTGTTTGAGGCCGAGAAGGTAAATTTCAAGGCGTACTCGAACTCGTCCCCGTTTGGGCTGATGATAAGTATGTCGGCTCCTGAGCTGTTCGTCGTGGAGGACCCGTCGGTGTATACCTCCCATACTCCGGGGTTTTGCTCTTCTTGGTATGTGCATTCGGCCAGAAATCGCCGATGCCTGTCCCTTTATTGAGGGCCTCGGCTTGTACCGAATGCCGGGCCCGGATAGCTCTCGCCCATTTGATGAGTCTGCCGGATTGCTCAAATTTTTCCAATGCTTTCTCCAACGGCTGGTCGGTTAGGACCGTCACGGGATGTCGTCAAAGTAGGGTTTCGATTTTCTTGCGGCGACGACGATGAAAGAAAGGCGCTTTTTCAATCGGGGGTAATTTCTCTCGGCGGGCAATAATGTATGGTCGACAAAGTAGATTGGGTGTTGTTGCTTGTCCTCTTCTCGACGATCACGACACGACCGTGGCCGAGGTAATCGCTATGTACATATATAGTGTTTCTCCCAAAGATCGGCTGGACGGGTTGGGAGAGTCGAAGATGAGCTTTCGATTGTTTGAAAGTCGTGCTCGCTCCTCCTCCCCCCAGCCGAAGTCTTTATTTCCCTTCAACACCTTGAAGAATGAGGTGCTCTTGTCGGCTGACCGAGAGATGAAACGGGCTAGAGCCGCCATTATCCCGGTCAGCATCATGACCTCCTTTCGATTCCTCGGCTCCGGTAGGTCTAGGATCGCTCGGACTTTGTCCGGATTGGCGTCAATTCCCCGCACCGACAAGTACGCCGAGGAACTTACCCGCCGGACACCGAAGTTGCATTTCATTGGGTTGAGCTTCATCTTGTACTTCCTTAGTGAACAAAATGTCTCGTGTAAATCGGCTAAGTGCTCGCTGTCGGACTTGCTTTTTACAATAGCATCGTCGACGTAAGCCTCAATGTTTCGCCCTTTTTTATTTTGGAACACTTTGTCCACCAGTCTTGTGTAAGTTGCACCGGCGTTCTTTAAACCAAACGGCATCATTTTGTACATGTATGTGCCGTTAGCAGTGATGAATGCGCATTTAGACATGTCTTCCTCGGCCATGAACACCTAATGATACCCTGAGAAGGCGTCCAGCAGGCTCAGCATAGTGTAGCCTGCCGTCGCGTCGATTAAGCTATCTATTCGAGGCAAGGGATAGCAATCTTTGGGGCATGCTGTATTAAGATTGGTAAAATCCACGCACATCCTCCATGCCCCCGATGATTTCCTCACCATTACAACATTAGCTAACCACTCAGGATAGGTACAAGGCATGATGAAGCCTGCCGCCAGCAATTTATCTACCTCGGCTTTGATGGCCTCATCCTTCTCGGCTGAGGAGTTCCTCATCCTTTGCTTGACAGGGCGAGCGGTGGGGAGTACGTTTAGTTTGTGAACAATTACTTCCCGGCTCACGCCTGGCATCTCGGCCGCTGAGTAGGCGAAGACGTCTTTGTTCTTTCTCAGCAGATCTAGGAGTGCGGCTCTGAACTTTGGCTCCAGGTTAACACCGATAGTTACGGTGCGGCCTGGGTCAATCTCTACCTCCTCGGTCTCCGCTCCTTCAACCATGCCGACGGTGGTACCCATGCGCTCGCCCTCCTGTTGCAAGGATGGGCTCTTCCCCTTCTCTGACTTCTTCGCCACTTTGAAGGATTGCATGTTGCACCCTCTGGCGGACACTTGGACATTGACCACTTCGTCCTTTTCGTTCTTTGAAACGAGCTTATGCGCTTCCCCCCGGTCCGAGACATACATCAATGTCAAAGCCCGGATGGACATTACTGCATCGGCCTCGCTCAGGGTGACTCGGCCTATGAGAACGTTGTAGGCGGACGAGCCGTCAATGACCACGAACTCAGACATAACGTTCTTGGCCGCACTTCCCTCGCCGAACCTCACCGGCAGCCTGATTGACCCAAGGGGTACCAGGCCGGCTCCAGAAAAGCTGTACAACGGGCTGGTGCAGGGGTTCAAGTTTTCAACCTTCAGACCGAGGTTGAGAAAGCATTCGCTGTACATAATGTTTGCGTAGGCGCCTGTGTTAATCAGGCACCTCTTCACCAGGTGGTTGGCTATGTCCAAGTGGACTACGAGTGGGTCGCTGTGAGGAGCGATGACTCCCTCGTAATCCTTCTTCCCAATAGTTATATCGGGGATGTTGGAAGCGGGAGTCGCTGTGTTGGGCACGAAGTTGATGGCCTGATACAGCTCATTCAGGTGCCGTTTGTGCCCATGAGCGGACCCACCGTTCTCGTTGCCCCCGATGACAACATGGATTACTCCTATTCGTTCGAAGACGGATTTCTTATCTGAACCGTCGGTCTTTTGGCCTTTGGCAACATACTTGCCGAGGCTCCCTTTCCGGATCAGTTCTTCAATGGCATTCTTCAGATGTCGGCAGTTGTCAGTAAGGTGACCGGTGTGGCCGTGGTACTCACAGTACTGGCTCGTGTCACCGTCACTCCTCGGCCTGGGAGGCCTCTCCCACTTCTGACCCTCGCTCTTGCTCAGGTCGAAAACCTTGGTGGCAGACACGGCCAGGGGGGTGTGATCATTGTACCGCCTCTGGCGGTTCGTTCCCGAACTCCCCCCGGCGTCCGCCGAGTTCTGTTTCCTGGTGGACCTGTCAGACCGTGACCTATTACCGTCACGGCGTCTTTCATCCGGGCTGTCCTCCCGGCGGCTTTTTCTTTCTGAGTGCTCGGCCTCGCTGGGGCCCACCCAAGTCTTGTGGTAGTCCTCCACCTTAATGGCTTGATCGGCCATTTTCCTGGCGGAGTCTAACCTCTGGCCGCCGCACTTGATGAGCTCATTCTTTAGGTCTCCTCTCGGGAGGCCTTTCATCGGCGCGAAAGGTCGCCGGTTCATTGCTCACCACGGATCTGCTGAACCTTGGCGTCGAACCTCTTCACATAACTTCGGAGAGACTCGCCTCCTTCCTGTCTGATAGTCAGGAGGTCCGAGGTCTCCACGGCCCTCCTCTTGTTGCAGGAATACTGGGCTAGGAACGTGTCTTTTAGGTCGGCGTAACAGTATACCGACCCGTCGGGTAGCCCCTTGTACCAACTTTGTGCCATCCCATGCAATGTCGTTGGGAAGACTCGGCACCAAACCTCATCGGGTTGCTCCCATACTGACATATGAGACTCGTAAGCCTCGACGTGGTCGGTTGGGTCGCCTTCTCCTTTGTATGCTATAGGTGGCAACTTCAGCTTAGTCGACACACGGGATATCTAGGACGAGGCGCCGAGGGGTCGTCGACCACGTGTCGAACGACACGCGGCGATCGGCTCCTCACATCCCTAGTCCGGCTCCTCTCCCGTGGCGGGAGGGGCTTCTTCTCCGACTCGGTGAGTCGGGCTTCTTCTCCGACTCGGTGAGTCGGACTTCTTTCACTCCTCCGGGGTGCCTCGTCGACGCTGCGGCGACGCCGCCCTCTCGCGAGTGCGGGAAGGACTAAGGTCTACCACTAGCGCTCCGGGCTCCCCGTCTTGACAGGCCAGCTTTCTCCCGTGCTCCATTCAAGTCTCTTGGAGTCACATTCTGGCCCCGGTCTCCGGACGGGTTCCGCCGCTCTTGTCGGTGTGACAAGGTGAGCCGCGTACTAGCAATTATGTCCGGGGAGTAGCTTCACTTTTGTTTGCATCAACCACATGTCCCATGATGGTGACCTGGTCGGCAGCGCATATCTTGTTCCTTTGGCGTCCCGTTCGTCGTATTAGTGATACGGCCGGTGGGGACGCCCGATTTCCGAGTTGTGGAATGTGTCGTCTTGGTAGAATTTGTTTTCCACCAACACCTTCTCTGGTTGTTTCGACATCTTCTTAGCTTTTTGGGTGGGTTTTTGTTTTTTTTTTTTTTTTTTTTTTTTTTTTGGGAATGAATGTGACTAGCTTCTAGTATCTTTTTCCCACAGACGCGCCAATTGTTCCTGGGTGTAATTCCGGAGCGATTATAAGTTACCACCCGTGCTTGTAGAATGACGTCTTTGGTTGAATCCTCCTTGCGGTCTCCTGAAACGATGAACAACCGAGGGCTCGGCTTTGGGCCGAGCGAACTCACTCGACGCTCAAGTCGAATTTAGAGAGGTAAGTTGTTGTTACTTGGCAAAGTACGTATTGTAGAGAGATTAGGAAGATATTACCAGGTGAATAGTGATTCTTAGGTTAAATTGTGGATCCTCTACTCAATGAGAGTAGAGGAGTATTTATAGACTTTCACCTTTTTGTCACGTAGTGGCCAAGTGGCCAAGTGGCTAGCAGGTGGAAAGACTTACTTACCCCTCGGCCGAGGGACCCATGGCAGGCCGGCGTACCATGTTGATTCACCGCCGAGGGGTCTTGGATATGAGTTCGCGGATGTGTGCCCCGGCTGGCTGCTTGCCCCGGCCGGGACCCATCTGACAGGCCGACAGTGCCTCGTCGGTTAAGCTAGTCTAAGCCGTTGACTTCTTGTGGATATCTTTGACCTTGCTCAATATGTTGATAGTCGGGTGCGCAATATGCCCCATCAATAATAATAATAATAATAATAATAATAATAATAATAATAATAATAATAATAATAATAATAATAATAATAATAATAATAATAATAATAATAATAATAATAATAATAATAATAATAATAATAATAATAATGGCTTCCTACCTTTCTCTTTCTCTTCACTTGGAGAGCTGGGTTCGGATGTCGTTGCCTTGCTCAAGCGGATCCAGAAATTCTCGTTATCTCAGGATGCGGGGACTCGAGTGGCCGCTTACATTTTTACTAGACTTAGCTTTGTTATTGCTAAGGGTGTGGGGCCCAGATTGTTTCTCGACTCCCCACCAATTTTATGTAAACTTTTATTTTTATTTTAATGAAAGTTGCGCGCATCTCATAATAAATAAATAAATAAATAAATAAATAAATAAATAAATAAATAATAATAATAATAATAATAATAATAATAATAATAATAATAACAATAATAATAATAATAATAACAATAATAATATTAATCAAACTTTTCACATTCCATTTCTCCTTATACAATATTTATGTCTACATTAGACTTCATAATACTGAGAAACCTAAATAAAAAATCTATAATCTATAAATCTACTGAAAAGCAAGCCAAACTATCTACCATAATCTATATGTCATATTTAATTACATACGATAATAACGTAAACCACTCTTGTATAAAATAAATTTTGTAAAAAAAAAATTATATATTTTTGATAATAATGAAAAAAATGATGCTCAAAAGTCATAAACGCATCCTCAATTATTTATATATTTTTGTTGGAAGGCAAAATTTATAAACCAAAATTTTTCTCATCCCTATTGTTAGTAGAACTAAATGTGTCACTAATCTTCCTATGATTATATTCCAATTAAGGTTAATATATTAAGATTTTAGATTATTAACTAATTTATTTATTTGTTAGTGCAAGTTCCATTAGTATGAAGTTTTGATCACATTTTTCAACTTCAACGTACGTATTTGTTTTGTTCTCATTTAGCGTCTACCAAGATTTGTGGTGTTGACCTATTCAAAGGTTAACATACTTACATTAGACCTGGCAAACAGATCAGGTCGTGTCGTGTTCGTGTTCGTGTCAACTTTAAACGGGTCATCACTACCCGTAGACCTGGCAAACAGATCGGGTCGTGTCGGGTTCGTGTTCGTGTCACATGTAAACGGGTCACAAACCCTTCAACCAAAACCCGGCCCGTTTAAATCTCGTGTCGTGTTCGTGTCGATCCACTTACATAAATGGGTCATCAAGCCTCAACCCTAACCCACTAACATCGTGTCGGGTTCGGGTCGTGTTTTCGTGTCATGTCAATATTTGGAAAGTTTTAAGTATATTTATGTGATGAAAGATAAAAAAATTAGGATTAATTTATTAAACAGGTCATTCGTGTCGGGTTCGTGTTTAGAGAGCTCAACCCAAACCCGACCCAATTAAATATCGTGTCGTGTTCGTGTCGACCCACTTACATAAATGGGTCATTGAGCCTCAACCCAAACCCGTTAATTTCGTGTCGGGTTCGTGTCGTGTTTTCGTGCCGTGTCATTATTTGCCAGCTCTAACTACCCCAACCCTAACCCGACCCAATTACATAAACGGGTCATTTGTCTCAACCCTAACCCAACCCATTTAATTTTTCTATAACCCAACCCGACCTGTTTAACCCATTCATCTTTTAGCAGGTCATGTTTAACCCATTTATCTTTTAGCGGGTCATTTTTAACCTGTTTAACCCGTTTAACCCAAAAAACGAATAAAATAAACTAAGCTTTATAAGCCTAATATCTTAAAAATGAGGAATGAAAATACTTATTTTTAAATTGTTTGGTTTGATTATTGATCCAACCCAAATATATCATGACACTTTTAAATAAGCGGGTTATTCGTGTCGTGTTCGTGTCCAAATAGCTCAACCCTAACCCGACCCATTTAAGTTTTGTGTCGTGTCCGTGTCAACCCAATTACTTAAATGGGTCACAATGTCTTGACCCTAACCCGCTAACTTCGTGTCGGGTTCGTGTCGTGTTTTCGGGTCGTGTCAATAATTGCCACCTCTAACTTACATATCTAAGACTTCATTCTTATTCCCTCTTTTTTTCTCTATTTAAGAGGAAGTTTAAGTTAATAACAATAATATTGTATAAACAAATTCCACTGTTTTGTTGGTTGATTCGCACTAATTACTGAATTACTTTTTTATACGGACGATTCATTGGTGAAAGAAGACTATATGGAGAAGGAAAATATTAGGATTGCTTAAAGAACTATATATTAAAAACTAAGTGTAAGATTGACGACATCAACGTGAATGAGTAATACGGAGTAGTTTTTTAGTTGCTTTTTTTTTTAACTGTATTTTTTATTTTGGTATTTGTTAATTTTTTTCATCATTTTACCTTTGAAAAAATAACACTCTTTAATTTATCGATTTTGGTCTTTATGTTTAACATGTCAGTGCCCGTATTTTTAGTACACGATCTATCATGAATTATTCGTAGGGTAATTACTCCCTCCATTCAACTCCACACTACCATTATCTATTTTGTACACTATTCATAGTTAAGTATTCAATTTCAATTTTCTCCCAATACATAAATGAAAATATATTCATGCGGGATCTTGTTTTATTCGTCGTTACGAGTACATTAAAAATATCTAACTTTTATATTTTTTTGCAAATACGTAGCTAACGATATTTACCGCGTAAAAGACGCGTTGACAAACGTGAAAAAAGAAAGTGTTAGTGTGAAGTTGAATGGAGGGAGTATTATTATGTGATTTGATATTTTATAAAGTCTCAATTACTAGAAATACTAAAAACAAAATATCCCGTGAAATTTATGGACCACAAAACTAATTATACATTTATACAGACACCACTTTGTTACAACTTTACATACCATAGGAGACAGAAGTCTAAGTTATAGGATGAGTTTAATCATCCTATTTTCCTATCAATCCCGTCCATCCGCTACGGTGGAATTGAAAGTCTAGGAGAATAATCCAATTACACTAAAAATTCTACTCCGTAACTCTATTTCCCTATTTTCATCTCATTTATGATGATGTCCCATAGAAATTTCTACATTGGCGTGCCAAGATTATAATAGGTTTTCAAAGTATTCATGATTTATCGACTAGTGAGAGTGAGACGGTGAGAATACTCTTGTACAATATATGTGAAATAATGTCTAAAACCATCGCCAAGCAAGGTCAATTGCTAGGTCATGACCTTGCTTGGTCACACTAATCATCAATTAACAAAAAAATTATGGTGACCTTTGGAGAGAAGAGGTCAATTTGTGACCTTTGGTGGTCAATTTGTGACCTTTCGTGGAGCAAATTGACCCAACTCATGACCTATATGTGGCGATATGTGATTGATTGACAATATTAATAATTAATAAAAAATTATATATATGAAAAAGTGATATAATGTGGAGAGATGTAATTGGTTGAAAAGTGAAAAATGATTAGATTGATGACCTAGGTCGTGACCTTCTGCTTGGGAGGGTGAAAGTAAGTCAAGATAAATAAAGTAAGATTAAGGGTAAAACTGAATCGTGACCGAATTAGCGCGACATTTGCTTGGGATTGTCTAAATATAGTCTTTCATTAGACCATCCCCAAGCAAAATATCGACTTAATCGGGTCAATCCAATTTTTGCTCTTAATCACACCTTATTGATCTTGATCCACTTTAACCCTCCCAAGCAGAAAGTCGCGACCTAGGTTACCAACCCAATCATTTTTCCACTTTCCAACATTTCCAATCATTTAACATATTTATTACCCCACCAAAACCTTTCTCTTACTTCCACTTTATTTTGTTTTTGTTTTGTTTTAAATGTTGTAACTAGTAGAATTGTGACACATGGAGGGTCAATTGGTGGGTCAATTTGCTCTACCTTAGGTGACAAATTGACCTTCTCTACCTTGGGTCATCCTAATCCCCTTCTTAATTTGTGATTAACTTGACCCAAGCAAATTCATGACCTACCAATTGACCTTGCTTGGGGATAGACCCAACTCACGAGGGAGGTCGCGACCTTGTTGGGTCGCCTTAACCAACAATTAAGCATGAGATTAGGGTGACCTTTTGGTTGCTCTTGACCTTATAAGGTCAATTTGTGACCTCTTTGGTTGCTCTTGACCTTATTAGGTCAATTGGTGATCCAATAGGTGTCAAATTATCATTGGTCGTAAACAAAACAAAAAGGGTTGGAAGGTGAAAAATGATTGGGTTGATGACCTAGGTCGCGACCTTCTGCTTGGGAGGTAAAAATGGGTCAAGGTTAATAAGGTGGGATTAAAAGTAAAATCGGGTCGCGACCTAATTAGCGCGACCATTGCTTGGGGATGGTCTTTTATATCTACTCCATTTGGTGATTTAGTCCGAACAAAATTTGGAGTCAAAGAATACGATTTCAAAACTTTTCAAATAACACAAAGTAGAATAATTATCATTATCGAATGAAAATGATTCATAAAAATCAATCAGAAATGAAAATAGACAATTATTTAATACAATCCGTCTCATTGTAAACGATATTATCCGTTTCATTGTAGATGGACATTATCCGTCTAAAGCTATAGACGGTTAATGATCATCTACAAAATGCAAGTGGGATGGCAAGTGAGGTATCCATTTCTCACCCACTTTCACTATTCATTCTTATTTTGTGAGAGAACACTATTCGTCTACAGCTTTAGACGGATAATGTTAGCTTTAGAGGGACAAAAAAAAATACATAATTCTAACCGAAACAAAAAAAGTATAAATGTTTTAATCATTATATTATTATATATTTGCTTTACTGTATTCCGTATTCTCAGTGATTTGTCCAATATCCGAATTCCAAAACATCGAAAATTGTCAAAAAAATAAAAATAAAGAATCAACCATCATTTACTATATATAATCTCGAATTAAACCTTCTTAAGCTTACATTTGTCTTAAATAAGAATTTATGTACTACCTTAGCTCAAAGTACACCTTGCAAACGGGTCAATCGGGTTGTGTCAGGTCAGTTCGGCCCCGTCCCATTTTTGGGTTAATTTGGGTCGGTGCGGTTCATTTCAGGTGTCGGGCCTGCTTTGATAGGTTGGTCCGGTTATCTTTGGGTCAAGTAGGTTTAGTATTATTACTTATTTTTACTTTTTAGTTTAGTTTTGATAATTAATTATTTATTTTAACATAAGTAATATAAAGTGTGTTTTTAGTTAGTCATTACATATTCCATTATTACATAGTACATGTCTTTTTTGTTCAAGCAGTCATTACATTATAAGGTTTTTTTTTTTTTCAATTAGAGCTATGTTTTATCGAGTCATTTCGGGTCAGGACACTCCCAATCTATTGAGACAACAAAGTTCGGTTCATGTTTGGATTAGGTTGGATCAATTTCGATTTTGAATTACATTCAAAAGTTGTTATTCGAGTCAATTTCAGATTTCGGGTCCCCCTATTTCAATTTTCAAATCGGATCAATTGAATCGGATTAGTTCGACCGGGCCTAGCTAAAAGTCCAAAACTCGGGTTTGACCGTCTGAACATTGAAAGATACAGATCAGAGACTGTATCCTGCCACGTGTTGAGCAAAGATTAGAGGAAGTGGATAATTGAGAAGATAAATGCATGAACAGAGGATCCTCTTCCTACTAGTAGCCCGTGACCCATGGGTATTCGGGTGTGTGGATGGATATATGTGAGTTGGTTACGTCATACGTGCATTTGACAGTCCAAGTTGCAGAATAGTAGTGAGCTTTTTCAGGGCCTGCACCCATTTTCTTGTATCACTATCAACCTCTTGGATTCCCTCTGCAGGCTAAGCCTACGCCCCCCTCTCTCTCGCGTCCCAATCAACCATTCTAACGTCACCGCTCCTAGCTACTCACTAAAATATACTTCCTCCATTCCAATCAATTATATACATTTCTTTTTCAGCACTATTCATAAGTGCGGAGAATCTTCGATACAACTTCTAATATATAGCATAAAAGATAGTCATGTGAGATCTTGTTTTAATTGTCTTACCGAATACATTGTGAATATCAAATTTTTATAATTTTTCTTAATATGTAACTAAAGATATGAACAAAATGAAAAAACAAAAAATCACATACGACGAAACTCTCTCTCTCTCCCTCTAAAAAAAACCCTCTCTAAAAACCTAGCCTCCATTATTATTCGGGGGCTTCCATCGATCATCCATCGATGGTAAGCCCCACAAAAGCTTTCTTAAACAACTAATATTATGCAGACAACTAATATTATGCAGATCTATCTTATTTTCAATAATAGTCTCCCTTTTGGTGAGATCTGTTGTTCCGTCCCTTCTTTCGGGGTTTTTCCATTTTTTCGTGGGATTGTTATCAATATAATAAGTTTTAATCGACGGGAGATTATCGATTTGTTTCGTGGATGAATACATCAAGACGGCTGCTTCGTTTCCTCCATCAAGAAGGATGCAAAGACATCGATTATTCATAAATTCAAGAAATTTATGATTTTGGAGCTGAAGCCATTACCAAGATATTTAGATAGTTATTTTGAATGTATATTTTACGTTAGCAATCTTGATTTTCCTTTGTCTATTTGTTATCTTCATTGTAACCTACGCTTAGTTGATTATTAATGAGATGACAATTTCAAAAAAAAGATATGAACAAACGAAAACGAGCATTGATATACGTGTATAAAGCAAATGTATAGAAATGAATGGAATGGAGGAAGTAACACAAATTCTCATTATAGACGGACATTATCCGTCTATACATATAGATGAATACCATTTTCCCTTACAAAATACTCATTTGTCATAAAGTGGAAAGCACATGGGGGTGCCCCACCTTGTCCCCCTACCCATTTTATTAGAGGTCTTTATCCGTCTGTTCGTCCGATCCGTCTCTACTAAGACCTATTGAAAATATAAAAATGGTCACTACTATAACATTTAAATCCACAATAAATCTTGTGGTGACTTGCTTTTCCATTTATATTATGCTAGAATTACTCCCTCTTATTTTGGGAATAAATGTCCCATTTAGACAATGACACGAAAATTAAGTGTTCCGGGTGTATTTCCAGAGCAGTTATTAGTTACCACCCGTGGCTTGTAGAATAATGTCTTGAGTTGAATCCTTCTTGCTTCTATCGTCCCTCGCGGCCTCTCCTGCAACAATGAACGAACTGAGGGCTTGGCTGTGTGCCAAGCGTACTCACTCCGACGCTCAAGTCAGTAAACTTAAAGGATTAAGCTGTGTTACTTGGCTAGATACGTATTGTAGAGAGATAAGGGAGATATTACCAGATGAATAATGTATTTAGGTTATAGTTGTGTGTCCCCTTTCCTCAATGAAGGTTGAGGAGTATTTATAGACTTTCACCTTTTGTCACGTAGTGGCCAAGTGGCCAAGTGGCTAGCAGGTGGAAAGACTGATCTACCCCTCGGCCGAGGGACCTATGGCAGGCCGGCGGACAATGTTGACTCACCGCCGAGGGGTCTTGGATATGAGTACGCGGATATGTGTCCCTACTGGTAGGTCATCATGCCGAGACCAGTGGCAAAAAGGATGGGATGCATCGGCTAAGCTGTCTAAGTCGTTGACTTGCTGTGGATATCTTTGACCTTGCTCAGTGTGTTGACTTGGTCAGCGGTGCAGAATATGCCCCATCATTAAGAAATGGAGTTAAAATAATTAAGTGGTCGTTTGGTTCACTACTTAGAAATTGAATGGATTGGAATGAGAAATCATAGGAATATCTGATTCTAATTCCATACCTTACAAAACATGTTTGGTTCATTAGAAAAATAAATATGAAGGAATGAAGTTTGAATCTATAGGGAGGAGGTGGGAATGAGATTCCAAGGGGTTGGGGTGGAATGAGAATCTATTAGGATTTTAACTCCATTCCAAAATATCCCAACCAAATACTAGAATGATTAGAATCCATTCCATTTCATTTCAAACCTTCCAACCAAACACCTCCTAAAAGTATTGTATATGAGTAAGAACTAAGAATTGAATATGATGATTTAGAGGTGGTTGAGATGGTAAATAAAGAAAAGAGTCAAGGGTAGGAAAAAAAAAAAAAATATGTCCAAATATGGTAAATGCGACAGTTATGTGAATAAACGAAAATGACAAATGGGACAGTTATTCTGAATAGGAGGGAGTATAAGTTTTGAATTTATGGGTTCAAAGTTTTTAATAAGAAGGAACTAAAAATGTTTCAAAATTTACGTCCCTTATACTTTTCGATTGAAAAGAGTTGAATGAAACATAATAGAACTAAATTAAGTTAATTTGAATAGATCTAAAGTGAATAGAATCGTAAATAAATAAAAAGCCTAAAATCTGACCAACTGTTCGTTGAACTGAATAAAGTTAAAGACTTAAAGTGAAGATTAATTTGAGTAGAATTAAAGTGAACTGAATTGTAAATTATCCGAATAATATGACCTCAACCGATTTTCACACATTTTTGCACGAAATGTCATCAAAAAAAAATCACATTAATAATTTCGATTGAATTACTTCAGATACATTGTTTAGTAATAAAAAGTTTTAAAATAATCGATCCAAATTAAACTCACACAAAATCATCATTCACAAAACCATATCCTTCATTTTTTTTCATTTACCTAAAAACTTTACAAGACGACACAAGTGACCTCACTACTAATCCACTGGTCATCATCCAAAATCCAGTAATTCACCTTCATCATCATCATTCATCACTCACTCCAAACCAAACTACATACCGCCACTTAATTCAAACTCCACATTAAAATTAAAAAAAAAAAAACCTCTTTTTTCTCTTTCCAAAAACAGAGAAAGCCATTACTACACACAACTACTACCTGTCTCCCTAATAATCCTCTTTTACATCTTTCAAAACCCTAACATTATGTTATATCTTCTCCTACACTTTATATATCTTCACTCGCTTCAACTTAAGACGGTCTTAAACAAGACAATATTTAGTTCTCTTCGCTTTCTTTAGATTTGTTCTTTAGACATTGTATTCGACTTCTCATGTGATGGATCACTGCTACACCTTGATAACGACGAATTACCTGCATAATCGTAATTATAAAAAGATTAATTACATTAAAAAAAAAAAAAAAAAAAAACTCATCTTATCTTAATTTTTTGAATTTCATAATTATCCTAACTAATTTGAATATAACAATTTTTAATTAAAAATAATCGAATCCTCACCTTTCGTTGAGGAAGTAAGAGAACGCTTGCAATGTAAGATAGCGCCTTCAATGCCGTCACAAGGATGATCATTTCTCGCCATTGACGGTAACGGTGAAACTATCATCGCCGACGCTGATTTACTTTTACCTAAACGCTTCGTTTTGACCTTAAACCTACTCGATTTCTCTTTAACAAGCGTCGTTTCCGACGCTGACGAAGTCCTCATCGGAGAACACGAAGTTTCGAATCTCTCACCTCCATCGCCGCCATTCTTCTTCGTATACAACGGCTTAACAAAATTCAAGTACTTCTGCACCGCTTCCTTAGAGAAACGTCTTGAATCTTCGAAACTTCGCCTTTCACGAGTAAATTTAGGAACAAATGAACCGTCCTCGATCTTAAACTTGACTGTAAACGGAGAAGAATTGTTCGATTTCGGCGAAAAATACGACGAAACACTAACATTATCGCAAAACGCATCCTCTTCGCTCTGAGTCTTCGATTTCTTGTTTAATTTACCGAACATGAAGACACGGAGCTTCGGAGATGCCGATCGTAGAATCGAAATCGGAGATTGAGGTTTGGAGTTGATTTTCGGCTCGGATTTCTCGGAATTGAGCTTATTTAGGTTAGTTTGAGTGAAATTTGATGATTTTGTTTCGAATTTCGGCAATGTGAGCTCAAGCTCGAAGAATGAATCGTCATCGTCGTCATCGCCGTCGCTGAATTCAGTTATTGGATCGGAGAATGTGGAGTCGACGACGGTGTCGGCGTCGTTGTCACCGTCGACGGCGATTTTTGATTTGTTTGTTTTCCAGAATTTGAATAAAGAAAACGTGTCCATTTTTAGTGAATGTGAATGTAATGTGAGTCAAAGAGAGATTGTTTTTGAGAGAGAAAGTCAAGGAAAGGGTTTAATGTGGTTGGTGTGGTGTGGGGGATGGGACTTGGGAGTGAGAGACTATTTATAAAGAGGAAAAGGTTTTGGAAGAGGAAGTGAATTTGAGTTTTGTTTTTTTTCTTTTTTTTTAAAAAAAAGAAATTGATTTTTTTTATTTTATTTTTGGGAGGAGGGAAAAATTGGTCTACGATGACAATGAATCGGGTATGAATCGTATTATTATTGTATTGTCGTTTATTTACTTGTTAAGATTTAGAAAAATAATTCCATTTAGGCCCTGTTTTTTTAGACTTAAAGTCACTTAATATAAGTTCAGTTCAGATCATATAAGTTCAGTTCAGATCCTATAAGTTCAGTTCAGATTCTATAAGTTCGATTCGATTCGATCCTATAAGTTGATTCGATTCGATCTTATAAGTTAGTTCGAATCCTATAAGTTGATTCGATTCGATTCAGATCCTATAAGTTCAATTCGAGATCTTATACCTCACTTAATTTAAGTTCGATTCGATCCTATAAGTTCGATTGATTCGATTCAATCCTATAAGTTAAGTTCGATTCGAGATCCTATAAGTTCGATTCGTTCAACCAATAAGTTCGATTCGCCATCCTATAAGTTAAGTTAAGTTCAGTTCAGATCGTATAAGTTCAGTTCAGTTCAGATCAGATACGTTTCAGTCCAAAAGAACAGGACCTTAGTTATGGTTTGTAAAGTATCATATGTGTATAGTCGAATAGAATCGTTGGATAAGTTGAGAATCATGCGATTATTAATACATTTTGTAGATTTTTAAATACTTTTTAGGCTAACTGGTTACTCTATGGGAAATTGTGAATGATAGAAACCGAATTGTTACGTAGTAAATATTTCAGCTTAGAAGCCCCGTTCTTTTGGACTGAAACAAATCTGATTTAAACTGATCTGAACTGAATTAAACTTATAGGATCTGAACTGAACTTATAGGATCTGAATTGAACTTATAAGATCTGAAATGAACTTAAATTAAGTGACGAATATGATCCAATCAACTTATATGATCCAATCGAACTAAACCAACTTATAGGATCGGGAGTGAACTGAACTTATAGGATCTCAACTGAGCTTATAGGATCTGAAGTGAACTGAACTTATAGGATCTCAACTGAACTGAACTGAATTTATAGGATCTGAAATAAACTTAAATTAAGTGACTTAATACTGTAATCCCTACAAATGTAAATTAATCATGTTTTGTTAGTGTTTTTTAATAATTATATAATGTTTATTTGTATATGTGAAGGAGATTCGAACAAAGTTTCCGTCATTCTTTTGGCTTGGAAAATAGAGTATAATATCATATATTGTATAAAACTATTTTATCATTTCCCTTAAATTAAAGTTCTTCCATGATTTTATTAATTAATAAGCTCATCCTTCATTCACATAAAAGAACAAAGGAAACTTATCGACTATAATGGGGCATAAAATAAAATGATATACTCCGTACTTCATATTACGTGTTACAATGAGATTGCTTTATGTACAAAAAATAATTGTACGCTGCTCCAAATTTTGAGACAATTTTAATTATATGTTACCTAAAAACAATGCAAAATCTATAAATAATTTGTACACAAGATAAGATTACGTGGGTCCGGTGGGTGTATATTGCACCTAAGACAAAGTAGGTAGATTAATGTAATACTCCTATAAACAAAAACAATCATAATCATAATTATAAGTTAATCTCGCGTTAGACGGCCTTATAATATGTTAAATGTAAAATAATACGTAATATAATTATACTAATTAAAATTAAAATAATCACTATTAACAATAAAATGATTAATATAATATGAGATATAGGTAAAAAGAAAAAGTTGAAAAATGTGATGGGTTTCGGTACTTTTACATTAGGTAGAGTTAATTCAGACGGTGGAGCTTTGATATAAAAACGTAGTATCATCCATCAATGCTCTATCATTAGGAACGAAAAAGTACGATGTGTGTTGGAAACAATATGTATAGGGTGATATAAAAACGAATTTGTAAAAGGTTTTGAGAAACCAATCGTGTAACAAATTGTTGTAATCCGTCTCATAAAATAATAAGTGGCTAAAAAGTACGATGTGTGTTAGAAACAATATATATAGGGTGATATACAAACGAATTTGTAAAAGATTTTGAGAAACCAATCGTGTAACAAACTGTTGTAATCCGTCTCATAAAATAATTAGTGGCTAATTAGAGCAAGGGAAGTAAGATGCAGAGAATGTGAAAGGGGTAAGGGAACAAGAAATGGGATTGGAGAAGAGGATAGAGTGATAAATTGTAGACAAAGTGAGGGAAGGAGACCCGTTGACGCTGATCTCGGATTTCTTGTTCCTTGTTTACACCTCCCTATACGCCCATACATATAACATACCTCTTGCCTTTGCTCATCCTCTTCGTGCTTCTTACATCATCTCATTTGGAGGCTCATTATTATGTTCCATTAATTTGTAATCATACATTGTCTTTACCTTAAATGATGCTCAATTAATTTATAATTATCTGGTTTAGATCTAGTTACGCGGGTCGGGTGTTGTGATTACTCACTTCATTCTTTAACTACGAGCACTCGAGTAATATGTAGCGAACTTTTTGGTCAACTGTCTACTTTTTTTTAGAGAATACCAACAACGAAGGGATTAGTTACATTTGTCGTTGTAGACAGTAGACACCCTTACTTTACACACACACAAAAAGTTAACGACAGTACATTTCTATCAAAATAATTAACAATTGACAATGTTGTATTTCAATTTTACTTCGTATTAAACAGGGAAATAAGGAAATGAAACTACACTTCATTAATTGAATATATACTCGTATCATTTTTATAATCTACGCTAAAACATAATATATTAATCATAGTGGAATAACTTTACTTTAACAAAATCCGAAGAACTGTACTTTGTATAAGTCAAGATAAATGTGTTTCTGTTAATTTTATTACAACGAGTTTACAATACATAACTCATCATTTTTAGAATTTTCTGATCAAGTAATATTGTAGAAATAAAAGTAAGTGATTGGAGAAAAAAATATGAGAATTTATTTATTTTCTATTTCTGAATAAATGCAATAAAACCCGTTGATTTGATGAATTTCATGTCGAATCAATATTTGACCAAGTGGAGAACAAACGAGCTGCAGCAATGGTGAAATAAGTACAAGTTATACGTAAATTGAAGCATTGGAACTTGAGTGTTGGTCAAGCTATTTTTAGTCCTATTACTCGTAGGGGTTGTTTGGTTGATCAAGGAACTTAATTTTCCTAGGAAAATACAATTTATGGGAATAAAGTTCCCTCATCCAATTTGGGTGAATTTCGGAAAAGTGTTTGGTTGCTCATGTAGGAATTAAATTCCACATGAACTTCCAATAACCAAGGGGGGAGTAGGTAAGCAACTTCCTACATCATGTAGGCATTGAAAGTTCCTGGGAAGTTCTAATTCCTACATTTTCCAAAATTTATGGCAATCAAACAACCCATGTTTTTCAAAATCATGGGATTTTTCAATGCCTATGTTTTCTAAGTGGCAACCAAACGACCAGTTACTATATGGCATACGTAGCTATTTTGAATTTTGATACCTATGTCAAATTGAGACTCTTGACCTAATCCCAATTTAGTTCTCAAGTTACCTAGTGCCGTAATTAAAAATTAGATTACTTTTTTTATTTTAATAAGTTATTTACCTGTAAAATTATATATCCCTTAATGTGAATTATTTGTTATCTATTCATTTTGTACAAAAATCAAGAAAATGGAAAAAAAGAAAAGAAAAATAATGATAAATTAAGCAATTGACTGGAATAGAGAGAATATTTGAAAAGTATGACTAATTTAGCATTGTTTAAATTTTGTGAGTAACTTGAAGTTTTGAGGTTAAAAAGAAAAAGAATATTGAAGCATGATAAGAAAACGCTAATTTTAAGTATACTATTCAAAACACAATAATGATTTAATTTACACCTATAAGACCCTGTTCTTTTGGATTGAAATTGTCTGAACTGAACTGAACTGAACTAAACTGAACTTAATAAAGCTGAACTGAACTGAATTGAGCTGAACTGAACTGAACTGAAATAATAATAAAAAGATTATATTAATAATAATAATAATACTAATAATAAATATTATAATAAAAATAATAGAATAATAACAATAATAATAATAAATATTATTATAATATTATTCATTAATAATAATAATAATATATTAATATAATCTAATAAGATATATAAAAAATAAAATAGTAATATAATAATAAATATAGTAGTAATAATAATAATAATAATAATAATATTAGTAATATAAATGTTAAAATTATTAATAATAATATAATATATTAATAATAACAACTAAAAAAATAATAATAATAGGTCTAATATAATAAATTATTAATATAATAATATTAAATATAATAATAATAAATATGTGATTAATAATATTAATAATAATGAGTATATTAATAAAATAATAAATATAATATAATAACTTATTACTATAATAATATTAAATATAATAATAATAATAATAATAAATATTTTATAAATAATATTAATAATAATGAATATATTAATAAAACAATAATTTTAATATAATAATAATAATGATGATGATGATGATGATGATGATGATGATGATGATAATAATAATAATAATAAATATACTAAATATAAATATAATAATATAAACAATACGAATTAATTATTAATAAATATAATATTAATATAATAATCAAAAAAATAATATAATAATAACTATAGTAAATACATTAATATAAAAATAATAATAATGATATCAATAAGAATAATAATAGTAATGTTGAAATAAACTAATATGAATCGAATCAATGAATCGATTCAATCGAATCAATCAATGGAGCCGAATCGAATCAATCAATCGAATGGAGCTGAATCAATCAATCAACTTATTAGAACTGAAATTAAGTCCAAAAAAACAGGGCCTAAGTATAGTGACAGAGTCAGATAGAAGCTAGTACATACGATTGTTCGCGCTAAAATGAAAAAAATTAAAGCTTTCGATATGAAAATTTACTTTCTTTAAGTCTATTTAATTATGCTATTAATTCATCCTGTTGAAACTTCTCGCCTCACCTAACATAAAATTCTAACTCGACCATTGCCCATTGTAATAGAGGGATGAGCATTGACCGTGAAGGTCAAGTAAATTGGTAGTACTAGACAAGCATGTTCGTCGAAAATTCCAAAAAGGAGTAAAAAGAAAGAAAGTTATACAACTATACTAGTATGCGTGGTAAACAAAAGGCCAAAAAGAAAACAACTCGTTGAAGAGACCAATTACACAATGTATTCAACATATAAACTTATACTTACATAAAGCTCTCACAAAGTAACAAGAGAGCTTCAATTCATGGTTGCTTTAATGCTTTTTTAACTAACCTTCCGTCAAAAATCTGCAATAGTTTACAAGAGTAAAACAGACTTTGGACACTTTCACAAGGCAATTGTGTGGGTTGCCCCATTCTTTTCTTTCATTAAAAGATGTTCCTATGTCTATCATATACGAAGACTTTACACCCACTAAAGATAACTAAAGGTTTGACCTCATTTTTTCTTTTCGGTGTTGCAAGTTTGTAGACCTAAATGTTGTTCTCAACCAAGCCTTTCCTTCTTGTTTAATACCGTCTTAGCACAAAACGAATATCTGAATAAAACAAAGGTGACATTAATTGTGAAAAGTCTTAAGTTAAGATAATTTTAAATAAGACCAACTGCATTATTCTTATTAGTTGACATGAAAAAGAATTTTTTGAGCCTAAGTTAGTGAATTTTGAAATTTCATGAGTCTATTTAGTGTTGGTGTTAGGTTCACCCATGATAGTAAAAAAACATAATTGCCATATATGAAGCATTTTGTTGCTAGACTTCAATTAAACTGACGTTTGGTGGTCGTTTGTTAAATGATTACTCTATCCTTTTTTTTTTTTCAAGATACATGTTAATTATCTTATCTATATTGTTTTCATTTGATTTTGGCGATCTAAATGTCTAAACATATCATTTTTGACAAATATATCTGCATTTTTCTAAGAATATACTGAATATAACTACGATTCTTTTCTACTATATGGTATTAATATATTCTTCCAAAAAATAGTCAAATAAAATCAGCATGAATAATCAAGATTGGGCTATGCTAAGAGTAATATAATACTCCGTAGTAATAAAGATATGTCTCTGAATCACTAGTGGAGCCAATATTTGAAATTAACGGGTCAATTGTTGTCCTTTGATTTTGGCAAGACCAAGTAAAGAGAAGAAGGTCAATTACTAAATGACAAGTGGAACAAATTGAGTGTGAATAATCAAACTGTTCATCAAATTCATTCTTAAAATAGAAAAGATAACAAATGACTGAGACACCCCAAAATGAAAAAGAACAAATGGCCGGGAGTCCGGGACAAGAGGTATATACTTAATATAAATTTGCAAATTTTAGCTAAAATTTTCAAAATTTACATTTTCCAGCAAAAGTGGGCGTCCCTGATAACATTCCTCTAATTTCACCATCGCTCCCGGCACATAAGAGTATGGAATTTGTCTACGTTAATCATATTGACCTTTTTTTAAGGGCATAATATTGACCTAAAATGTCCTTAAAGACCATGTGAGATAAGAATTTAGGACAAAAGACATTTTTTTTATTAACCCAAAAATTTATCTCTTTAAGCCCTTTCCTTTTTTGCGGTCCTTTATTCTTATGCTACGTAGCACAATACCTACAATTTTCCCTTTACTCAGCTTTTAATTTTATGGTTTTTCCAAAGTATTTGAAGGCAATTATCCATTTTGACTCAAATAAAGAAAAGGGAATCCGAAGTTGTAAAAGTCTATGTTAATAACATGCTATATAGTGTGTGTTTGCAAGGTTTGTAAATTATAAAGCACTTTAATTTAGTCACCCCCAGCCTTTGTGTTAAAGAAAAAGAATAAAGATGACTATAAAAATGCTTATAATTTTCTCAAGTGTGTTAAAAGAGAGAAAGCAAAGGTCCAAAGGAGCCTTAATAAAAGAGTAATGAGCAAAGGTAATGTATGTGCACAACCTTATCACTAGCTAGCTACTTTCTCCTTTATTGTTGGAAATGTAATTAATTTTTCATTTTTTTGGGTTTTATGTTAATTTGGTAAGTGACATCAAATAGTCTAATCCAATTATTTTAGTGATCTAGATGATACTAACTACATTACATTATAATCTTGTTTTGTAAAGGAAAAATGAGATAGCGTTATCAGATAGAATTGAGTTTCGGTATCACCCTCTCACATGTACATAATGGCTTATTAGCCCTTTCACATTCCGATCCAACTATTTTAATGATCTAAATGATGGTCTTGTTTTGTAAAGGAAAATGAGATAACGTTATGAGATGGTATTGAGTTTCGGTATCACCTTCTCAAATGTACATAATAATTCTACCCAACTCTCTCAATATGGCGTGCACTATGTATATAATTAGGTTGATAGTATAATATTGAAACTTGATACCACCTGATAATAACTCTAATTTCTATATCATTAATGGAAATCTACCGTTTTTCAGCTTGTTACTAAAAACACCGTATTTATCTAATATACACAATTTCATAAGTCTACTATCTAAATGTGAAAATGTGAATGCGTGATGTTTAAACCAATTATTAACATTTGTTGATGTGGAGTAAAACATTAAACCAAATGATTCTCACCGTTGCATTATCACCTTGTTTTGAAAAGAAACCAAGAGTGAGTCATTAATAGTATTGAGTTTCAGTATCACTCTCTCACATGTATATGATCATAGTTCTTCACATTTTTCTTTCAAACATGTACAACATACACTATATACTGTATATGATAAGCTAACATTAAGACTCAGTATCAGCCGATAACATTCTATATCGTTGCTTGAAATCTACTATATCATTTTTCAATTGGTTATTAATAAATTATACTCTGTATTTTCTATTTATCTACCACCATACACGTTTTTATAAGTATGCTAATTTAGAAGGTAATATTGTGAATACGTGGATGTTTAAAATGTTAAAACGAATAATTAGCATTTGTAGATGTATTCTAATTATGTTATGTTATACTCCTATCTACAATCCCTTGAATATGTTCTCACAATCTCACATATGGACAAATAAATCACGAACTCTTATATGGGCAGGTTCATGATTGCATCAAAGATTCTACACTTAAATCATGTCTGAAAAATGACAAAGCTGTAATTTGGATTTAATGGACCCGCTTCTTTAACATCTCATTATTTTCAATGAATGCATACTCTGTTTTCCTAGTGTGTAGGTGGACCAAATTTTTATAAAATGGGCTTAAACAAAATTAAATTGTTCAAGATAACGTCGAAATAATAATTTGCAAAGAGTCGGATAGCCCATTCAGGACATGATTATTGGTGAGACTTACTAAAGTAAATAATTACCACATCTTTTACTGGCTTTTATTATTATTTTATTATTTAGACTCACCTCAGACGCACTTCAAGCTTTATACATTATCCGTCAGACTCATCTCAGATTTTACTATTCCACTACACTTTTCTTATGGGGTTTTAGATAAAAAGAAAAACAATAATAATTTAACACGTAACAACAACTTATTGGTTATCATTATAAAAATGTTTGATCAAGACTCTTGTAGAGTTTTAAGTTACTTAAAACTTTCTCAAGACTTGGGTAGATTATTTGAGAGTCTTGAGTAAGTTTTCTCTCAAGACTCATGTGGGTCTTGTCTCAAGAGTCAAGACTCATCAGTAATCTTACTCTTAGATTATGTTCTTTATGACAATGAATTAAAATAAAGTGAGATAAACTAAATTGAAATTTGTTGAAATAAATAGAGTTGGATTGAAGTGACTTGAACTAAATTAAAGTAAGCTGAAGTTAAGCCGAAAAAGGTCTAGGTTTTTTTTCTAGCTATTCTTTTATAGAATCGTCTTACGATTATACAAACCAAAAAATTATATACTACTAATTTGTAATAGTTAATATGTTTTGTATGGTTTAAGACCATTAATTTTTTCAATCCTTGGTTTTTGTACTAAATACAACAGATAAATATTGCTCGAGAAATAGGGAGTAATACTGACATGCTTACATTTTGTGATGTAGAGCTAGCTATTCGTGAAATACTTAGGCTTTGTTCTTTTTCAGCTGAAAGAAGCTGGGCTAAATTGAGAAGAATTGGAATAAGAGTAAATTGAATAGAGCATAACTGAACTACACGGAGTTGAGCTGAACTAAAATTAAGTCAGAAAAAAACAGGCCTTAATATGTGCTTGGGTGTAACTTGTAAGTCACTAAAACAACTTGGGAGAGACGGTCTTTTAATAAGTTATTGAGAGACTGGTTTTCCATACTCTTTTATTTGTATTGCGTGACCCTTGTGTTGCTGATCGTGACATAGTAATTTCGTACTTATTTACATAATAATGTACCAATTTTTCTTTAATCATGATTTGTACATATTTTATTATCATTAGTACCACTTTTTTTTTTTAAAATTGTAAAAAAGTCTCTCAATAAACTTACTGAGAGACCGTCTCTCGGGAGACCTACTCCTTGTAAGTAGGTTTGGGCTGTTGTATGTGTAACTGAGACCGTCTTTCAGGAGACCTACTCCTTGTAAGTAGGTTTGGGCCGTTGCATGTGTAACTTCATTGCTAAAGATGTTCAAACATGAAAATTTTCAAGCTAAAGGCCCATAGGAAGTACATTGAAAAGTGGGTTACAATATAGCCCAACTTCGACTTAGTGGGACTCAAACTCAATCAAAGAAGGGCATATTCTTTTTCGAAAATTCGTTTATTTCCATCAAACAACGAGCATATACCTTAGGAATCACATTTCCATTTATGTTAATGACTTAAAAAGACAATTTATGAAATTAAATCAAACCTGCAATTAAGCAGAATTCTTCTTTGTCTTAGCCTTCGTTACTAGCAGAGAAATGAAACTAAGAGGGTTGAAGGATTTAGCAACATAATATTTGGATCATCTATGTCATGGTAAGTCCCATTTGACATGTTTGTTTATAGTTAAAACTGAGGTATGTATCATTTTGTTTGATAAATATGTAACATGATTTCTTAGTTGGTTAGTATCATGTGATCTTTAACGAAGATTCAATTTATTAATGGTTAAAATGAAAGTATTCTACATTTCTACAGAGTATAGAAAGGAAATTTAAAAATTTATTAATTGGAATATTTATAATAGTTGGGTCTCAACCATCATCTTAAGGTTTTGGTTGAGATGGTTCATCTATCATGGAGGAATATTTATAATAGTTGGGCCTCAACCATAACCTTAAGGTGATGGTTGAGGCCCAACTATTAAATATTCCTATTATTTATCATTGAGTTTAAAGAACATTTTCTATGCATGGTCGTATGAATGTTAATATGATACTCCGTATATCATATAGACTGTTATATGAAATGTAAGAGCTATTACAAGCATGTTAACAACCATCTTACAAGCGACTAGAGGTGGGCACATGACGTGTTGCGTCAGGCCCAACTATTATAAATATTCCTATTATGCTCTACTTGGGTACTAGTCATAATTCAGAATTTGCTACACCAACCCTAACCCGACCCTAGAAGCGTCCTCGCTGACATTTGAAAATTTCGAAATTTTTAGTGAAATTTTTTGGTTTTTTCCGATATTGCCTTATAGTATAACTATTTCGCCCCCACTGGTCTAAAATCCCGACTCCACCATTGATCAGAGCTAGATCAATTTAGACTGAATCCTAACTAACCGGACTCATTCACAGAATCATAGGTTGGATGGTCGAGTTCATGCATATATTTTAAGGTCGAAATATATAATTAAAGCTTCGGGGTTGGGGACATGCTAGGGACTGAGTGAGGTTCGTGTCTGGTCAGGGCGAGGATTTAGATCAAATTAGGATAGTTCAACCCTAGCTTAAAAGTAGAGCTGTTTATGGACGGGACGACCTATTAAGCCTATCTCGCTAATAAAGCAGGCTTGAACAACGTATTTTTCAAGATTTGCAAAGCTCGGTCCAATAACCCAGCCTACATCTGACCCAAGCTCGCACTTAACCACAACTTTTTAAAAGTAGGGGTTAATCAAATTAAGTTTTGGGTGATGACGCACTAGTCACTACAAACGGGTTGGACCCGAATAGGTCCGGCCGTCCGGTCAATCCAACTTACATGCCACCTCCAAAAATAGAAAAAACAAACTTTAAAAAAGAAATAAAAAAATAAAAAAGTGAAATAGAATAATGCAAATTCCAAGTGTCAAGCAATGAGTGCTCCACATGTAAAGCCAACTACCCCAAAAACACACCTCCATCAAACCTCTCAACCCATTGACAACTCCAAGGCTCTCCTCCCACCACGTGTCACCCACTCCCACAAATATCTCCATTTCCACTAACACTCACCTCACCTTTACGCCGTTTACCCTCATTTCCCCCAAACTCTCTGTCTCTTTCTCACACCATTTCCATTTCTCTCCTGAAAAATCGCCATGTCGGAGGAAAAGCACGAGTCGTTGATGGAAAAGATCTCCGATAAGATCCACGGTCACGATTCATCCTCATCGTCGTCTGATGACGAAGCTTCTGCACCGTCCGCCGCGCATGTACCGCCGCCTGAGGTTGTTCCTGCGACGGAAGTTTCGGCGGTTGAGTCGCCGTCTTCGCCTTCGTTGAAGTCTAAGGTTTTTCGCCTTTTTGGTAGGAAACAGCCTGTTCATAAGGTTCTCGGTGGCGGTAAACGTGCGTTTTCTCTCCTTTTGTTTCGGTTTTTGATTCGCGCATAATTTGATGATTTTTGCGTGGTTATTTTTGTTGAAATTAGTTATGAATTGATGTCGATATCGTTGTTGTGGGTGTAGGTTAGGTTAATGTGTGTTTCTCCTTTATTTGTTTCGGTTTTCGATTCGCACATAATTTGATGATTTTCGCGATGTTAATTTTATTGAAATTAGTTATGAATTGATGTCGATATCGTTGTTGTTGGTGTAGGTTAGGTTAATGTGTGTTTCTCCTTTATTTGTTTCGGTTTTCGTGACGATTTTGATGATTTTTGAGGTTAATTTCGTTGAATTTAGCTAAGAATTGATGTTGATGATGCCGTAGGCTGAATTGTAGATTTTTTGTAAATTTGCATGGTTTGATGGTTATTGATATTGCCGAAAGCTGAATTTCAAGAACTTACAAGGTTAATTTTGTTCAATATAGGTAAGAATTGATGTTGATGTTGATCTTGATCTTGATCTTGATGTTGTTGTAGGTTAGGCTAACATGTGTTTCTCTCTGTCTTCTTCCTCACGATGATTTTGATGATTAGGGAGGTTAATTTCTTTGAATATAAAAAATTGATTGATGTTGATTAGGTTAGGCTAACGTGTGTTTTGTGTTGTTTACTCTCTCTGTCCCGATCATTTGTTGTCCTATTCCATATTGGGCTGTCTCAGTCAATTGTTGTCCTTTCTATTTTAAGAATGAACTTGATGAACAATTTAATCATTCACACACAATTTGGTCCACTTGTCATTTAGTAATTGACTCATTCCTCTTTCCTTGGTCTTTGTCCCAAAACCAAAGGACAACAATTGATCGGGAGGGAGGGAGTACTTGTTTTCTACGGAGAATTTTTTTTTGTGGGGAGAAAATTTACGAGGTGGGGAGATAATTTACGAGGTTAATTTCGTTGAATATATTTAAGAATTGATGTTGATGTCCTTGTAGGTTAAGTTAACCTGTGTTTTTCTCTTTGTCTCGTTCTTTGTAATGATTTTAATGATTTGCGAGGTTGATTTTGTCGAGTATAGTTAAGAATTGACATTGATGTTGTTGTAGGTTAGGTTGTGGTGTTAGGGTGTATGTTCGTTTAATGATAGGAATAAACGAGGTGTAAAAGCATTTAAGCGCCATTTATATGCTACACGACGATCTTATAGGAGTTTTTGTAACTTAGCATGTTTTGACGATAATGATTAATATAAAGTATTGTGAGATTTGTAATGCGGGCCTTGCCGCGATGAATTTTTGCTTTTCCAAAATCTCATCGTTGATTCGGTGATATTGTTTTGCTTTAGGATTAATAAGGTCGATTGTCCTGATTCTATGAATTTTAGCTTAAAAATGCGGGCTTCAGAATTAAATTTGCGCGGATAGTACGTGACCTAGAAAGCTGTGAATGTGTTGTGGATGAGCATTTATCTCCTTTTAGTCTTTCTTGCGGTGAACTTCTGCTGATTATGTGATAGATGAAATTATTTTGTAAAATTTGTGAGAATACAGTAGTTGCTTCATTCGTGGTTTGTTGTTTGGAAAAAAAATCATTTCTTGCCTTTTTACTTTTTTGGTTAGCTACTGCTTTAACTGGATTATAATGGTACCATCGTGATAATATTGTTCTTGATAAATTGTGGCATGATCTAGTTTGCAGATGATTTGGAAATATTTCACACAACTAATTTCATACCCTTACATAAAAACAATTCTCAACGCGATCATTATTCTAGTGCCTTAGTTTCTGCTTGCGAGTAATTGGTCTCATATTAAAGCAAACAATAAGTCTAGCATAAAACCATGTATTTTGACAGGCAGTAACATTCGTATACTGGAGTTCTTGCTTCTTTCTGCCTTTGTTTTGAAAGGCAGTAACATTCGTATACTGTCTACTTAAAACGACTTCATCATTAGTGGATTTGTGTGCATACAATGAACCTCTGCTCAACAATGATGATGATTTGGTGAATGTTGATATTATGTTAGCTTTAGAGATGCTGAGTTAGATATCTTGTTCCTCCTCTAGCATTCTAATCTAAATCTTTCATTCAAAACCACATTAGACTAGTTCTTCTGTTTGTGATGGATGCTTGAAATCTGAGCCATGTTGAATCTATTTTTCACATCTAATTGTGATTTTTTACATTTTTATGTTTTTTTTTACAGCTGCTGATGTTTTCTTATGGAGGAACAAGAAGATTTCCGCCACTGTGCTTAGTGTTGCTACTGTCATCTGGTTTCTCTTTGAGTTACTTGAATATCACTTGCTCACCCTTGTCTGCCATATCCTAATATTCACTCTTGCAGTTCTTTTCCTTTGGTCTAATGCGTCAACGTTCATCAATAAGTAAGCACCTATGTTCTTGCATTTTCCCTTTCGCGTCATTGATCAACAAACATAAATATTTACTGTGATATGTCTTTTTGACCAGGTCTCCACCACGCATCCCAGATGTTCACATCCCTGAGAATGCTCTCCTGGAATTCGCCTCAGCATTAAGATTTGAGATAAACAGAGGTCTTGCTGTGTTACGGGATATTGCTTCTGGGAAAGATCTCAAGAAATTTCTTGGTGTAAGTCTCTGTCGCTTCTCTATTTCCGTACAGCCTCCTACAAACTTTGCATTACTGTTCGATTCAACAGTTGTTTTGAGACACATTAGTGTAAAATCTTATTCAAAGGGACATGATGTTATATGGCAGCTCGAACATCTGCTGTGAATGGTCTCCTCATGGTTAGATGCATCGAATTATCTCTAATGATTTCTTGATTGTACGTGAAAACAAACAGGTGATAGCTGGTCTGTGGTTCTTGTCAGTTGTGGGTGGCTGGTTTAACTTCCTGACGCTTGTGTACCTACGTAAGATCCGTTGTGCTTAATGCTATACTTCCTCCGTTCCATTTAATTCTTTACGTTTGCTTTATACACATATGCCAATGCACGTTTTCTTTTGTTCATATCTTTCGCTACATGTTACTAAAAAATATAAAAGTTTGATTTTCATAATCCATTCGGTGAGACGATTTAAACAATATCTCACATGACTATCTTTTACAGTATGTTATACTATATTAGAAGTTGTATTGGAGATTTTCCTTACTAATGAATAGTGCCGAAAAAGCAAACGTAAAGAAACAAATGGAACGGAGGAAGTATAATTTTAAGTTTTAACAGTACATTTGGTATTTCGTTCGATTGATATGAGCTTGTTTCTTTCTGGAAATTTTCCAGTGTTTGTTATGTTGCACACTTTGCCCGTGCTATATGAGAAGTACGAGGATCAAGTTGATGCTTTTGCCGAGAAGGCCACAATAGAGCTCAAGAAGCATTATGCAGTAGTCGATGAAAAGGTCCTAAGTAAGATCCCGAGAGGACCTCTGAAAGACAAGAAGGTTGCATGAAGAGAATAGGTTCACAGTTCACACTTGGCATTTTATCTTGCTGTCTTTCGAGTAGTAGTTACAAGTCTGTCGATTAGGACTCTCTTGATTGCTCACCTTCGTATATGATGAGTTCATATTTTAAATGAACCAGACCAGGTGGTTTGTATGATACTACGTAGCTCCGAATCATGGATTGTGTCAAAAAAGCTTTAGAATCTAGTTCTATATGTTACAGTACCATCCAACCTAAATAATGTATGTATGGGTGGCTTCATTTTCAGGGTATTCCCGTCTTTGCCTCCTCGCTCTGTCTTCCTTCCCTCGTGTTCTCCAGAAATTCTTGGTTGTGACTTAGGTAGCACGGACACTCCTCCTAACTAGTCATTCCGTGTCCGACGCCGTGTCGGACACCCGGACACCCGACACTCATCGAACACACGCCTATAGTTTAGACGAGGAATAAAATGTCAAAAAAAGATTGATTAGAAGATGAGTTTAGGTGGAAAATAAGAAATAGTTATAGTCAAGGTCAAATTTTACCTTCAATTCTGTAAATTTAATATCAAATACATTAAAAAGTTAAAATCATACGTTATTTATAACTATAAAATATTATTTTATTAAATTTAAATAGCGTGTTACGTGTCACTAAATTTAAGCAAGGCATAAGTATCGTGTGTCAAATGTATGTAGGTAATAAAGTAATCCGTGTCTGTTTTGGTCTTTACCTAGGTTGAGACTTGAGAGGGTCCTGGAACAGTTTATTATAAGATCGCTTAAATCATAATTTGAAATACGTTTTTTTGACCCTTTCAAAGCCGGCAATTTTGTCCAAACTTTTCTATCGTTATTACTGACATGGTTAAGAAAGCGCGCTAAGTCATTGAAATGCTGTGACTCGGGGAATTTACTGAATGATTTATTGCTTTATGTTTCATTTTTGTGCTGAATTACCCTTTCCCTTGGATTTGGAGCGGAATTGTTGCACAAGGATTGTGGTAATGATGTTAATGGGGGAGGGGTGGGTTTGATCGTTCCCCGGCTTCTATTAATGGCCAAAAGAATGAGTTGTTTCTGAGTTCCATCTCGTTTGCGGTACTTTGCTATGGTTTGAGTTTGACTTGGAATCTCGACTTCCTTTATTTCTTTTCCCAATCAAGATCACAACCTTTTATAAGCGAGTGGAAATGCACAAAAATTGCAGAGGATCTGAGCCGACGGACGAGCTCATAGCAGCTGTGTTAAGGTTCTGTGAGACTGTCGGTTTCCAATACCAAGAGAGTTTTTTTTTGACAGCAAATACCAAGATGAAATTGATCCTACTTGCCTTGACAACTTAAGTACAGCAATCATTTTTCAGTCCTAGCCGATCCTACTTGCTTAAAGAGTTGAAGAGCTGGAGTTCGGTGTAGCTCAGAAATGGGATTTTGTTTTTTTAAATGATTAGTCGGACTGGGTAGTTTGTAAACTCCGGTTCCCTCTTTTTACGCTTACAATGTCGTGATCATTTTCCTGGAGGAAAGGGGAAAAATTGGTGTCCACCGAGGCTTGGTTATTTCCCCTGAGAAAAGAGAAAAGGGGTTGGTTATCAGCAGTTCATGTTTGCTCTTTCCATCAATAGTGAATTAACTAACTACAGAGTCCATGTACTCTTGTACTCCGGTTTGAACTTATAGTATGCAATATGACATTGGTTTCTAACGTAACTCGTGTCAAGTCGGATGTTGATATCGTATGCCTTAATGTTTTGGGACAAGCTCAAACACCAATATCAAAAATCAAGCATGCCTTGATTGTTGGCCGAGCTATATGTGGGTTAAAACCTAAATTAAGCACGATTTTCACTCGCGACATAGTGCGCTCATTTGGACCAAAAAAAAAAAAAGCACGATTGTGATAAGCTAAAATAATAACCAGACTCTGAATTGCGAATTCGATCCACAGTTTTGCCTGAATTTAAACACCACCTAAGAAAGGGCGTAATTCATATAAACTTTGATTATGCTATTGAATAATACATTCAGATAATAGCTTATGTTTTCTCTTCATCTATATACAAAATGACAAAAACCTTGATGGTCTCTGGTACAAGGGACTCATGTAGAGTTATCGACCTATTTGCTGGTGATCAACTCCGCTTAATATAGACATTAATATCACTGCTGATGGTAGCCAATATGCATTCCTACGCCTTTTCAACGCTACATGTGGAGATTATTACACCGGAGAATGCTGGTGATACTCCTAAGCCTTATCTCCATCACTCCATCAACTGACACATCTCGTAAGTCGCAGAGGTAAATGCAATCCACCAATCAGTGGTACACTTGTCAAGTCATATACCCAACCGTGTGCGTTTCCCAGATTCCGGAACTAGGAACGTAGTCATAGTCTTCATCTGAATCAGAGCAGTGATCTTCTGAATACATCAACAATGGAAGCTCCAGTTCATCTACTATGTATTTCCCGATCTGCAGTGAGTGACAAGCATAGACTTGATCATATTGTGTGAGAGCAAACCAAGTCATAATCCTAGCTCATTAATGTATTCCTTTAAAGACTCGGAATCCATGTGCCCCAGACAATTATTTATATTATTATTTGATTTTGGAGTGATGGAAATCGTAAAAACAATTTAGACGTTGACGAGGTTGAAACCAGGTCATGACTGCCGTCACTGACCGACTTAACCCGGATAGCAACGGAATATATGTACATCCTAGAACCTAGATTCCACAGTAACAATTACATAGTACGCCTAACAGTTTTAACCAGGGTCCCACTCAGTCGCTTTACCAGCAAAGCTAGGTGTTATATGTGCATCCCAAATTCACAGAACAATAGGCGATAATAACAAGTGACATTATTCAACACGAGGATATAACCATACCTGATCGGGTGATAGTGGGTCCAATTCGTGTTTGTTTGCTGTTCGGCCTAGGCCTTGGTTCGGACATCTTAAGTTACTGAGCCATACTATTGAGTTACAGTACAAACAGTATCCTCTGTCAGACTTGTATGGATTCCCTACAAATTAATCATCCACACGCTTCAGAGACATAACGACTACAAGTAAAGTAAAAGAATACTCGGCAAGAGCAAGACACGCATTTTTGCAAGGCATGTTCAGAGGTCATTCGCATTGCTAAAAACCTTAGCAAAAAATAATGAGAACGCTAATGAAGAATTTACTGTCCAAAAACTGAGCTTACTCTAATGATGACCAACATGCACGATATTAGATATCGGCAATTACAATATTTTTCTTATATATATAGGGCTGCCAAAACTGTCGACATAGCCAAAACTTGGCCGAATCATTACCTGTGTTACTCAGACAAGCCGACACGTGTCGGCGTGTTGGACACAGCTATTTGGGGTGAATTGTCCTGTTTTGTGGTCTAAATTGAAGTGTCGTGTCGGACACCGACACGTATCTGACACGCGACACGTCAGTTACGTAAAGTGTAGGAGTAACATAGATCATTACTAGTACAAGGCTGATAGCCAATACTACACTGATATAGCTTATAGGAACAATAGAGAAACAAGTCGCACTAAACACATGACTTTAAAAGCAGCTTCACGCACTCGGGATCGGAATCGTTACTATGATCGTATGAGATACTGTGTTAATACCATGCTTACAGCTATAAAGCATCTATGCCATTAGAGAAAGGAATTTAGTATACCTAAGTATGCTTTCCTGAAATTATCTTTCCAGTTGTTGTTAACATTGGTGCACACCTTGGTTGATAGCTCATGTTGCTTGCCTACTGCAGTGTCATTATCAGCTAATCCCTTGAATTTTGAAACTCTCTCTGAATCGTCAAAATGGTTTGTATATTGGAACTGCCAAAGATAACTATCATTGGCAGCAGCATTCCATGACCTTCACAAAGATATTCATAGGCTCAATTAGAGCTTAGAAGACTTGACAGTTTCAATTACTCCGTACTTCGGAAATACTACACCATAATTATCATTATATAAGAAATGACGATAAAGATGAAACAGCAATGTCTAGATTTGTTAGAATTTGGGAAACGCAGCGGAATGTTACCGGCACACTAAGCCTGCTGTTAGCAAAGATTGCACATCCAAAAAGCAAAAGAGATGCACCAGGACATCTTGCGGTAAGTTCAAAGAACCTGCAAAAGGATTTCTGGGTCATATATTATTGTGCTCAAAATCCAGGGAAAATGACCTGAAAAATAGGACAGGCCTTCAGCTCGCATGCATGCATTAATGTTTTAAACAAAAACATTTTATGGGTCATATATTTCATAGGCATGTTATGACACTCTTGATGGTTTAATGCCCGATATCTTCACGAACCAGTGTTTAGCTTACTCCTTACTTGAGAAGCATCACCTACAACCTAGTTTCAGATAAAGTCGCATTTCCAGCTACTGCAGTTTTTTGCATCGATAATAGGCTCATTTCCTTTACCGTCACTGAACGTCCTTAGTCCCCTTCGGCCCCTTTCCACCGCCTTTATTTGAAGGAGAGGAACACGAGTTATCTACTTATATAAGAATTATAATATAGCCATTATACCTTTGTCATCCTGCAGAATTTTGCCACGTCTCTTGTAAGAAATCTTTGCTTGCTTGAATTCTGAAGCGGCCAATACTCGCTTCTGCTTAGGCAGCGCAGACTCTGCGCTTTGGATGAGAAGACTAGCAGCTGAAACAGCACTTTGTGTCTGCATTCTAGCAAAAACATTCAAGTTAGAGACTTGAAGAATACTCGAAGTCAAGCAAAGTCAATAACCAAGTTAGTTAAATCAAAGACCTTGTACAATGAGCCCGAGAGCACGGCAAGTGAAAAGATTCAAAATTTGAACACAAATCATGCGTATAACATCAGGACACCAAAAAGCTTCATCTAAGATGAACATTGTATATCAGGGCTTTAGCACATGTCAGGACAAGAGGGTCGTATATAATTGGCCTTTCCCTTACGAAACACATCTAAAGGCTATTTTCCGATGACCTACAAGAAATGTATCGCTAAGTGCATGAAATAACAGTTACTTCACACTAAATAGAGCGCAAAAAGACTAGTGAGCCATTTTGCATTATTTCGTCACATTCAAGAGCTAAAGAATAGTGAGTGACCCGTAACCTCCAATGGAATGGATACTCATCAGTAATAGTAATACCATCTGTTCACCAATACTGAAAAATCGACCAATCTAAGTTTAATGAAAGTAATGAGTGATGAATTCAGCCCTTCAATCATATTGGCTCAGCAGTTTATAGAGCCAGAAATACAGTCTCTTCCGATTCCTATTCTATCTAACAATGAAACCTTCTAAATCAACAATGATAGGAAAAATGCACTATCACAGGCTCTCTCTGCACTAAGATCCAATTCAACATATTACTCCACCATTTCTAATCGAATAAATCAATTCCTTAAAAAACACAAATACTTGGGTAAAACGGCCTTAGAAACTCGCAACTTGAACAAATGCAATGATCAGTTCATCACAATGAATCACAACACCCCTCTCATCCACCTAGCTCAATCCTTCATCCTCCATATTCTCTCATATGTTCTAACAAAAAAGACCCAAAATTTCAATACAAAAACCAACAAAGCTCATCACTTTGCTAAATAATACTCCTTCTGTCCCAGTTATTTGTTGTCCTTTTCCATTTGTTGTCCTTCTGTCCCGGCCAATTGTTGACCTTTCTATTTTAAAAATGAACTTGATGAGTAATTTGATCATTCACACTCGATTTGTTCCACTTGTCATTTAGTAATTGACCCCTTTCTCTTCCATTGGCTTTGTGCTAAAACCAAAGGACAACAATTGACCGGGACGGAGGGAGTCTCAATTAAATCAACACATAAACATGGGCAGTGCCGGAACAAGGGGGGGCTAACAGGGGAGTTCGCTCCCTCGAAAATGAAAATTTCTACATTCAAAATTCGGAAAAGATTTATATTTTACATATCATTACTCGTTCGCCCCCTAATTACAAATCCTGGTTCCGCCACGGAAAATGAGGGAATCCAACATGAAACAAACAAAAACCCAATTCACCAAAATCATTCCACAACAAACCCAACTAAAGTTTTTACATAATAAACATAAAATTCAACCAAAAAGCATACAATCAACCCTAAAAAACCAAACTAACAACAAAAAATCAATGAAAAACACAATTACAAAACATAAAAGAGGAAAAAGTTGAAGAATTTACAGTGGAAGGAGGTGAAAGGCGAAAAGGGTATCATCAAAAAGAAGAGATTGAAGGGATTTAGGTGATTTGGAATAATAAGAACGAAGAATAATACTAAGTTCTTTACAAGCAATTGGATATTTGTAAGGGATAGAAAGTGAATCTCTTAATCTTAAATTAGTGTATTTTTCTATTGGATTTGCCATGATTTTGGCGATTTGGGTAATTGAGAAGAAATAATTTAAGGGATTGTGGAACTTATACGGGAGATTGAGCTGTAGAAGCAGTTTCGGTGGAGGAATGTGGATGGAAGAGGTGCTTGTTGTGGCGGGTGATAGTGGCGGTGACGGATAAATTGATCGGGTTGTGTCGGGTTTAATTTTTATGGATGGTAGAATTCGACTTGTTTAAATTATTTATTCGTCTCTTACTACAACCATAAGTTGATGTTTGATTTTCACCTGTGACAGGAATACGCTCATTTGAAATAAAAAATAATATTTATTCGTAAATTTAAAATTGAACTTAGTTCAAGATTTGTTAAACTTGATACGATCTTGTTTGGTAGATGGAGAAAGCACATTTAGAATAGTTGATCACATTAAAAAAGACATTTAGCATATTTTGTAGTACCAGGTTTGATTGTCAAATTAAATTAGCAGAATTAAGAAAGATGTTTGGTAAATAGCTGATTATATAGCACCATTAAATTGTTTGGGAGCGGTGATCTCGTTTTCTTTCAGTATATTCAAACTAAATTTGCATGTAAAATCAAATCCTATCTATGTGATTTAGGCCGCGAGTTTGACAACACTTTGTTTCATGATTTCGCAAATAAAAAATGGCCTTGTGAATCTTTTTTCGTGCCCACAAACTTTTTCTCAAAAAAGTAAGGCGGAACGTATGATCCGCCGTCTCAATGATATTGTCATAGTCTTCTGTCAGGCTATCACAAGCCTCCAAGCTCCATCCCCCTTTCCTTTTGGGTAGATGCTCTCAATGCTGCTGTCTATATTCAAAATATTCTCCTAACAAAAATTCTCCGCTCTCTTCTCAAGAGACCCATCCTATGCTATGACCATCTTCGTGTCTTTGGTTGTGCTTGCTATCCGCTCTCTTCTTAAGAGACCCATTCTATTCTATGACCATCTTCGTGTCTTTGGTTGTGCTTGTTATCCAAATATATCTGCCAAGCGTCCTCAAATCGTTCCTCAAATCGGTTTTCTCGTGTAGGATTACACATGTCATGAAACCATCTCAACCAAAAGCTTAGGCTGATGGTTGGAGTTCCAAGATCGGTTTAGAGACTCAAACACGCCCCCTCACACGAATGCACTTTGGGCTTGAACTGTGGATGCAACTACAAGCTCCCGATACCTAGTGCTGCTAATATTTCACTTTAGAATTGAGGGAGGTGGGATTCGAACCCGTGAACTCTTGGTCACACTTGTTCTGATACCATGTCAAAAAAAACTTAAATCAATGGTTGGAGTCTTAAAATCGGTTTTATACTCTAAGAACAATAACTTACAACAATCGTCTCTTCTCTATTAATTAATATTTACTTGTTCAATATTACTCCTTTTTAGCGTAGCTTAAATTTCATCGTTTTAAAACTCAATCACCTCTTGTTCGACGTAGCTAAACCTTTGCTTGAAACAACTAGTAGTATTCATTTCGCGTTTTATGGACTCGATCCTCAAATAGTGCAATAACATTGGTTCACTTGCGAGGTATTTTAAAACATAAAGGTCATCGACCCATTTGCTACTACAAGTCGACAACCAATACTGTATTGCGGTATAAATATAAACTCAACACTGGCAATACCATGTCATAACTCATGTATAAAAATACATATAAGTATATGATAATTTTATTTAGGTATATATGTATTTGTAGGTCTTGTAACCCATAATTGTACTGTATAATAATACAGTACTATTTTTCTGAAGTAATCATAGGATAAGATATTTAATCCATGATGACATTATTAAGCCATAAATCCGAAATTTGCATTGAGGGTAGCAGTGTTTGGGACTGGATCATAGATTTGGGCATCGACGCTCGTCTTCGAGTACGAGTCATGGGCTTCACTTGTGGTTGAACCTTCCTCCAGATTTTCATAGATTTCGTCCCAACTGATCAAATCCATGCGCTCTTTGGTTCCACAAGCAACATAAACCTGTCGTACAAAAATCAATTATTGTAGCGTACGTACAAGCCAAGTCTTATTTTGACCTAAATATAACCACCTTTACTAGCTTATGACGCGTCATAATTTACAAATGAAAATTGGTCTATATTAATCACAATCTAGATATGTAGGTTTCGTTTGGCAGATATTTTTGGTACATGATTTGTTCAAAATAGCTTATTTGACCAAAATTTCAGGTACCTTATTTTTTTGGATAGTGATAACAAGCGCCCCTAGGGCGCTCGATAAAGGGTCATTACATTGGAAAACAGTTATATTAAATACAATATTTAATTAAGATAGACCAAATCATACTACTTTTATCAACCAATTATTACTCCGTATATTTCTTTTTCCTCCCAGCCAACCTTGGTACCCTACACAGCCAGCCAACTACGTTCACCCAGCCGCCGCCGCCGCCGGCCTCCGTGCCCATGCAACTTTACCCTATCCACATCCATCAAATCATCACCAGCATGATCGAATTTATCCGACGACCACCAAAATCCATCGCAAAAGCTCGTCGTTACACCTTAAACCACCGATTAACAACTACAAACACCACCACCACATGAATCATCCGTTAAAAAAATCGCCTCCTTCGATAACCAATTTTTTTCCAGAAAACCCAACGTAGCGCCGCGGTGACCGAAACTGAACTCAATACTCTTTTATGGTGATTCCATCGCCGGTTGCGGAGTCAATATACACCCTAATAGTGGAATGGTGAACCCTTTTTAGGAATGGGATTGAAAAAGGTTTTGGTGGTGGTTGGATGTTTTGTCAAAGGAAATAATTAGGATCAGTGGTGTGGTGGGCGATCGAAAATTAAGGTTGGAGTTTGAGGTAACTGGTGGTTTGTGGATGTATTGGTGGTGAAGTGTATTTGTGTTTAGCAATATTTATTGACTCAGGGATCTCAAGTTATTTGGGTTGATTTTTCAACTGTTAGTCCCTATTATTTAGGAGAATAAAGCTTCTCTGTAACTATATTTCATTTTAACAAACGCCCCCGGGGCTATTGTTATCATTTTCCTATTTTTTTTTAGCCGTTTGCCAAGTAACTTATTTAACCAAATAAGCTATCTAAAATGCTACATAGAGTAACATTTCAGATTTCAGGTAAATGATTTGATTTGCTTTTCCGTTTTACCCCATAAATTTATACTCCATCCTATTCTCCATTTTGTTCCCTTTTGTTGTGGGCACGAGATTTTAGGAGGGAATAAAATATGAATTGTGACTTGGGTGAGGTTTTGTGATAGGAGAGAAGAATGAATAATTAGGAATTAAATAAGAAATTGTGAGTTAGGTGGGTTTGGTGGTAGGAAAGAGGAATGAATAAATTGGAATTAAATAAAGAATTGTGAGTTGGGTGGGGTTTGGCGATAGGAGAGAGAAATGAATAAAATAAGAGTAAAAGTTTCCAAAAAAGGAAAGAGGAAGAAAACCTGAATAATTCGTTTAAAGAAATAGGGAAGAAAATGGTGAATAGGAGGGAGTACTATTAAATAATTATCATATCCTTTTACGTCATTTCATCAAAATTAGTTATCTTTTCAGTTAGTTTGCCAAACACTTTTTTATATAATCAGTTACCTTATCGGTTCCTAATTTTCAGCCATCTTATCAGTTACCTTTTCAATTTTCAACTACCTTTTCAGTTAATTTTACCAAACAAAGCCGTATTATCCATATTTCATTACTTCCCACTACTCCCTTCCATCAATAAATTATTGGATTATTTAATGCCAACAATCCAATTTAAGTCCCCTCTTCTTATATTAATCCAACGTAATGTTTAATTGAGAAAAATCCATATTTTGACATCATTTAACTTATATTGCACTGATTTCATATTTGACCTGATAGCATAGGTTACCCAACATGTGACTATGTGGGTCCATTTTTTTTTTCTATTTTCTTTTTCATTTTCATTTTTTCTTCTCACTTGTTCCTCCTCTCCTGCATTGCTTGGGCCAATCCTTTTTTCTATAACTCAGATTCTTCTTTTGACCTTTTCAATCTCAAACTAAAAAATTGGGTGAACAAGAACAAGAAACCAGGGACAAGTCAGTTAGTCTTGTTGAAGACGGGTCGAAGCAAGTGACGGGTAATGACATTCACAAAACGGATAGGGGGACAAGGTGGGGCACCCCCATGTGCTTCCCTCTCTCCTCTATTTGGGTCATTTGTGAGAGGAAATGGTATCCGTCACTCCAAAGTGACGGATATGTATCGTCTTCAATGAGATTTTGTGGGGACAAGTTGAGGCATTTGCTAGTGAGTGAGCTGCCATTTCTTTTTCCTCCTTTCGAGCTTAAACCAACATTTGATCCCAACTCTCTCCCGCGTTTGATACTAATTATGCACAATCCCTTTTCTTTTTCTTCTTCTATCTGGGTTTATACTTGTTTGATTTCATCTTCTTCTTCCTCATTCATTTATCATTCTTAATTAATCATTAAAACACAACCACACCAACATCACCAAGCTGCGTAAGTTAATCATTCTTAATTAATCATTAACAGCCACAACCTTACCAGTAAATTGGTTGGTGTGTTGGTGGTATTGAGATGTATTTGCGTGGGGTCGTCCGTCCTCGGCGTTCGGTGGTGATTAGAGTGGGGTCAGGTTGGGGTTTGAGGCTAAAAAGGAGGGTTAGGTTGGAATATTCTCGTGAAATAACCCTAAATTATTTACATTTTCCTTTTTCCACTGCCAGTAAATTGGTTGGTGTGTTGGTGGTAGAGGGTGGGGGCGTAGAAGCTTAGTTGTGGCGCTGTGGCGTGGCAGGGTGGTGTGTGGGAGCTTAGTGGTTGATTCATCATCCACCAACATCTTTGATGAAAGGGGTAAATTGAATTGAATTGTGTTTTTACGGTAAAAGAAAGACAAAGGGGTGAATAAGTTAATCATTATACTAGAGGAAATCAATTCAATATAAGTTAGATGATGTCAAAGTTGAGATTTTTCTCAGTTAAACATTAGGTTGGATTAATATGAGAAGAGGAGCCTTAGGTTCCAAATTGCATTTGTTTCGCCTTAACATCTGAACATGCTCCTCTTCCAACTTGCATCGATGCCATTTTTTTGTAGTATACATAAGAAAATCATTTGGGAAATGTATTGAGATTCATATATTAGTATGCCCTTTGTCCTGATTATTTGTTAAAACCAGTTAGTAGATTAAACCACAATACTTGTACTACCAGTACTCTACCACTGGTGGTATAATTTACGAGTTTCTGTATAAAATTTACGAGTTTAATTGTAAAGTTTATGAGATTTATTTGTTAAATTTTTGAGTTTTTTCAAATAAATTATTCGTTCAAAAAATTACCATGGAATTTAGAAACAACAATTTATGGATTATACAACCAGTTGTATATGTTGTACAATGCAGAATCTGAGCTTTGTGATAAAGTATCCGAGCTTTATTTTAAATAATACGAGTTTTATTAGAAAGTAATGAACTCATCCATTTACACATTAAAAACATGAACTTTGAATTAGTTCAGAAAAAAATACATATAAGTTCGGATTCTTATACCTTGGTTGTACAATGTTTATGTTACAAGTGGAGTATAATGCTATTTGTGCAGAAACAATGCATACAAACCAGGGGCGGATCCAGGAATGGGATTTATCTAGGGCTAAATTTCTAGACTATAAATTTATTAGCTAAAAAAATTCAACCGTGGCTATTGGCATCCATGTATGAGTTTTCGAGTTCAAGGATACTCGGAAAATGAGTTTTTTTGTGTATTTTGTTCACTGTTTAGGCTAAATAAAATAAAATTTATACTTTTACACAAAAGTCGCTTTACTGGAATCCCGAAAATAAAATTTTATGGATCCGCTATAACCGTGACAATATTTTCTATCGAGGGAGGTAGTTACTTTTTTAATTAATTTTGCATGACCGGTATTAAAGATTAGCAAAAAAGAAGGTATCTGGAAAGAAAGTCGGTCATATTCAGTATTTTAGCAATCAAATATTTTATAATAATAGCAATATAACATACTCGATAGTTCGTTAATTTAAATACAGTATATCTTAAAATATTGTCTCATAAAATGGAGTTTTGTATGACAAATAAATAATATTGGAAATTGTGAAGAATGGATATTAAAAAAGGGAAATGATACTTAATACAACTATACAAGCACTAATTTGTTTTGATTCATGTGTAATTTATTCTCTAACTTGTTAATTAATACCAAATTTAGAAGGGTATTAAATGCTTAAAAACAACCCAATGGGTTGTATTTATCATTTTCCATTAAAAAAATTAGAGTTTTGTATGACAAATAAATAATATTGGAATTTATGAAGAATGAACATTAAAATTTAGGGAAGGTATTCATTATGTCTTGTACAACTATTAAAAAAAAATTGGATAAACTTGTGGTAGTGGGGATTGAACCCCCGACTTGTGGTAGTGGGGATTGAACCCCCGTCTCCTTAGAGAAGGAACAACTCAACTACCATCTGCGCCACAGTTTGATCATGTTCTCTTAATGCACTGAATTTTATTTGACATTTCATCTCGGGCTATAGCCCGAGTAGCCCAAGGCTAGATCCGCCCCTGATACAAACTCAATACTATTTTTCATTATGTTAACTCGTAAACTTTGAAACGCTCTGAAAAATACACAATAAAAACATTCTCAAAATAAAAACGTAAACAGATAATTACCTCTTGAAAATTGGGTAGATATATGTCGAAAACGCGCTCTTTATATATATATATTTGTTAATTCACACAAACTCTCTGTTCATCATGATTGAATTTATAAGCAAGTAAGCTAAGTAGAATATTGTAAAAGCAAATTGTCTTACACACTTTATACTTCCCTTCCTGCGTCGAATTCAAGCTCATCTAGATTCGTCATGGTGAATTGTGATGGAGATTTTATGCAACAGAATAGTATCAATGTTATCTACAAATGGTGTAATGAAACATTTATCGCCATTTATTTTTGTTTGAGGTGTATCTTTCATTCTCTCTTTATAAATTCCTTTTAAGTGAAGGGGGAACGATAAGTCAATAACGATAAAGACGGGTGGAAAACGGCATCTTTAAGTTACAACTCCTACAATAATTTTTGTATAAAATCGTCATACATAAATATTATTATAAAATAAAGTGATATTTTACTTAATTAACCCATTGACATAATTATTACCGACCAATATTTTTTAATGATAAGCAGATCCGTCTTTCACTCTTTTGGACATACTCAAGTTATTAGAAAACAATGGCGGACTGGGTATTAAATCGGTGACCATTCTAGGTCAATCATATCTTATGAAGAATTTCTGGCGCCTCCACCATAAACCTCTTGGTCTGCTTGCTAAATATCTTGGACCGAAATATCGAAAGGATCTCCCTGTTCCCGGCCTAAAGTCTAAAGTTTCACAACCTTCTTATGTATGGCAGGGAATATGCCGTTCTGTTGCTTCTTGTACAGAAGCTATAGCATGGAAAGTCGGTAACAGAAATGCACTTAATCTGTTTTCAAGTCCATGGGTACAGGGTGAAATGCCAATTTTACGTCCAAATCAAGCACCTACTGGTTTGAATATTTCTGCTTTGCTACGTGAAGATGGCTCTTGGAAACCACTTGATATTTTTCGAATTTTCGAGCACTCTACTGCGGAAAAGATTTTAGCTATGGAGCCTCCTGTTCTAGACTCAGATGACTACCTTTATTGGAAATATACAGAGGACGGGAGATTTAATATTAAGTCGGGATATACATATCTTTTATCTCAACGGTTTACAACGCCTCCTTTACTCAGCTCTTTTCCTTGGAAATTGGTATGGCTTTTTCCTTTCTCAAGTAAATTTCCTCTTTTGGTATGGAGAATTGCTCATTGCATACTTCCGACAAAAACAATTCTTGCACATCGTGGCTTGAACATTGATATCTTGTGTCCTTTATGTCAACGTGGTCCTGAAACTCCAGAGCACTTGTTCCGATCATGTGATATTATTCAACATGTTTGGCGATCCTCTAATCTTGGTATATGTTCTCTTGCAAACCCAAATGTCTCCTTCATCAAATGGATGGCTGACCATATATCCTACCTTCACCGAATTTCGACAACGGAATTTAATTCTCTACTTTACTTCTTCTGCATGCTACGTTCTATCTGGCTCGTTCGAAACTCCATTTTATTTGAGAATAGCCCTATGTACCCTGCTCGTTTTCTTCAACTGGCAGAAACTTTACATAACTCCCATTCACGTCTCCCTTCTTTACGAGAAGTTGATTCTCTGCCCAGATTGGACTCTGTAATGGAAGGTAATCTCTGCTCTCTCCCGGCGCCATCTATTTCTTATTATCTGTGCATTCGCAGGAATTCGACACAAAATGGATACACAGCTACTGCCTCAACATCTCCCTCGGGTAGCTGTCACATGTATTATATTTGTGCACCTTCTACTTTTGCTGCATATTCACAGGCACTACTCAAGCTTATGCAACAATTGCACTTTGAACCACTGTCTTCAATCACCTTTTGGGTGACCTCTCGAAAACTATCTTCAGTTCTGGCTTCTCAACGGCCAGTACCAATAGCAGTGCGGAATTCCTTAATTGGAATTCGTCTTTTACTTCGTCTACATCGTCATTGGTCTGTTAGCCTTGCTACTGGCTAAACTTTATGTTGGCTTGTTTATGTACTGACTCTATGTTTCTTTCTTTCTTTAATATATCGGTTTACAATTGTCGAGAAAAAAAAGTTATTAGAAAACCCCTTTTTTTCGTAACCCTTTACTAATAATTGTGGTTTGAAATAACTATTTTATTTGATACATAATTTCGTACTAAACGTACTCATTTTATCATAAAGTGTCAGCATCTTTATTTGTAAATCATTTTAGTTTTCTCAAATCAATTTTTATTTCATGCAAATACATATTTAAGTTATGTAGCAAGTATCAATCACCCCTCTAATAAAATTATTACCATTATATCGTACATATTCTTATCTCATTTTGTTGGGTTCAATTCCTGACTCCGCCACTGTTTATTACCGTGAGGACTAAAAATTTCTCTCAGTTATATATTATCTTTCAACAATTTGCTAAAAAAATTTTCTAGTAAAGATGGGGTGCCTAATTCACACAACGGTTTTTCTAATCTTATCTTCATAAATACAAGATCATTTAGAGAGTTTCTGTGCATCCACATCATCTCATACAATTTTTTTTTTGTTCCGGGTGTAATTCCAGAGCAAGTATTGTTACCACCCGTGGCTTGTAGAATGACGTCTTTGCTTGAATCCTCCTTGCGGTCTCCTGAAACGATGAACAAACTGAGGGCTCGGCTTTGGCCGAGCGTACTCACTCCGACGCTCAAGTCAGTAAACTTAGGGAGATAAGTTGTTGCTTGACTAAGTATGTGTTGTAGAGAGAGAAGGAAGATATTACCAGATGAATAGTGATTCTTAGGTTAAATTGTGGATCCTTTCCTCAATGAGGGTTGAGGAGTATTTATAGACTTTCACCTTTTGTCACGTAGTGGCCAAGTGGACAAGTGGCTAGCAGGTGGAAAGACCGTTCTACCCTCGGCCGATGGACCTATGGCAGGCCGGCCGAGGGGTCTTGGATATGAGTACGCGGATATGTGTCCCGGCTGGCTAGTTGCCTGGCCGAGACCCAGGTGACAGCCGATGGGCTTCATCGGCTAGGGTTTGTCTAAGTCGTTGACTTTGTGGATATCTTTGACCTTGCTCAATATGTTGACTTGGTCAGCGGTGCAGAATATGCCCCATCAATTTGCCCCCAGCGTAGTCTATGCCGTGGTATGGGCTCCGATGTATGTTGAGCGTATATTCTGCGTAAGTAATTTGTAAAAATTTTCTGTATCGGCTTCTTCTACCTCGGCCTGGTTCTGCTTAGGCCGTACCATATCCCCCCTCCACATGGATGTGTAAAGGGCATCCGATGTGGAAAAGGAAGTGACGCTGGCCGAGACCAGGGTTGAGAGCGCCGGTTGTTTTTGATTGCCCCCCGGCCGGTGCTTCCTAGCTTGGTTGATCATGTGGCCGGCGGAGAGCAGATACTTAGGAATTTGTTGAGGAAGATGAATGGGCAAAGAGATATGAAGGGGCGTGTTGAAGACGCTTGGTCACTGTTGCATTAATTGACGTTCAACTGTTGCAACGATTGACATTCCGTGGTTGCATGTCCGACACGTGTCTGTTCGCTGATTGGCTGACGCTTCATGGGCTGTGCCCTGATTGGTCCTTCTTCATGGGCTTTTCCCTATAAATAGGACAGTTATTCCGTGAAATTGGCCACCAATTTCATTTTCTCAAATTTTTCTCCGAAATTTTCATCTCTCTAAACTTTCAAGGGCTTCTCTCTTCTAATCTTCAAAGTCGTCGCTTCGGGTAGTGCTTTTCTTCAAGGTAAACAAACAAATTTTCTTTTATTTTGTTAAGTAGTTGTTGTGAACATGTCTTCTGCCGATGCCGGACCTAGTAAACCTGCGCCGGGGGGTTCCCCGTTGCGTCTTGATAAGGAGGAGATACTAGACGCCATCCCGATAAGGTCAAGGGGCCCTAGGTCTCCTTCTCCTGAAGTTGATCCGAAAATTTTGGAGGAATGAGAGGATGATGATGACGATGATGGTGACGATTTTGGTGATGATGCTGGAAGGGCTCATCCTAATGAGGGGAGGCAGTACGTCATGGATCACGGTGACGCCTGTAAGGTCCGCCTTGACCGTGTTTGGACCCATAAGTTCGCCAGTTGTTCCGGCGAGACATTTTTCGAGGGCCATTTCTTCTTTGGCAGGGGATACAAAATTATTATCCCTGAGGTGGGTCAGGCCGTTTGTTGCCCTCCACCGGGTTGCACCGGTGTATACATGCGGCACCTGGAGTACGGGCTCCGGTTCCCGCTGAATGAATATGTTATGGCCATCATTAGAGCCATGAACGTCGCCGTGGCCCAACTGCACCCGTTGGCCATCAGGACCATAGTCGGCTTTGTCTGGCTCTGTCTCTTCAAGGGAGAGGTTCCAACGGTTAATTTATTCCGTCGGCTTCACCACCTTAAGCCGTCATTTTCTGGTCGCGTCGGATGGTACAGTGTGCAAATGGAGCCGGGTTACGTCTCCGTTGATAAGCTTTCTTCCTGCAAAGGCTGGAAAGATCGGTGGGTGTATGTTGAGGTGCCAAATGACTATCCGCTGCCCCGGTCTTTCCAGCACCAAGTTAATTTGCGGTGCGAGATTAAGGCGGAGCATGACAGATGGGTTTCCCGGAAAAAGCTTAAGATGGACGCCAGCAAGGTCCCTCTTAAGGCGGATGAGAAGCTGGCGATGGGGCTTTTTGAGGCGGATAAGAGTGGGGTGCCGAAAAGATGGATTCCCCCAACGCAGATCATTCTTCAGGATGAGCCGCTCTGCCATGTCGGCCTCATACCGGCCCTAGCGTAGGGTGAGTGGGGTCGGTGTGAGGCCCATCTCTGCTCTCAACGTTTCTGTTGAACTTCGATTTATTTCTTCTTCTTAACTCTTGCCTTGTTTCCTTTGCAGACCACTTTAGACCGGACCTGTCTGAGGATATCCTTCGGAGAATGGGGCTGAACAAGGATAAGACCGTTGCTGATTTGCACCCTAAGGCTTTAACCCGTGACCGCAGAACGTCGCCGAGTGATCTCATGGATCAACAACTGAAGGGCTTGAATATGGAGGCGGCCCAGGCGAAGGTTGTTAGTAGCATGGCGCGGCGGACGCGGAAAACAAAGTCTTCGGCGGCGACGGCGTCGACACCGGTTCCACCTCCCATCCCCCCCCCCCTTAAGAAGGAGACGGTGGAGATCGTTGATATTACTAATGGGGGGGACTCCGAGGCGGAGGAATCTCCCCTTGTCCGTAAGAGGAAGGAGCCTGCTCCTGCTACTGCTGAAACTGCTGCCAGCAAGGAAATGCGCCCTCCGGCCAAGAAGGCCAAGCACGGTACATATCTATCTCGTGGCCCAGATTTAGCCGGTTCATTAGACGTTCCTGATGAGAGGCTCTCCGGTATGTCCATGTATGTTGACATGGATGCTTTAATTGAATTTTTGTGCAGATCAATCGTTGTCGGCCGTTGCTCTCAATGAGCAGCAAGTGGAGAAGAACCCCGTGCAGGCTGGTGATCAAAGCGTCACTATTGACTCTTCATCCCAGAAGGCTTCCCCCTCCCAGCTTGTAGTGGAAGGCACGAAGTTGATCAAGAGGCTGGCGAAGTGGAACGAGCTGACCGGTGCTCGTATCATAGAGCAGGAGAAAGCCGCGGCTCAATCTGTTCTTGAGCTCAATGCCACTAAGAAGGTGGCCGTGAAGGTGAAGCTGGATCTCCTCAATGAGCAGAGGCTTAGGGGAGATGCTGAGAAGGCGCTCTTGGCTGAGAGAAAACTCAGGGAGGACGCTGAAAAGGAGGTCCTTGCTGAGAGAGCCAAGGCCGAGGCTGCGGCGGCCGAAGCTGCAAAGCTGCTGGAGAAGTGTGACCTTGTTCAGAGGCACGCCGACCTTTATTTCCAGCAGAGGAACGAGTTCAGGGGCCAGTTTCAGATCCAAGGGAAGGTGATTCGGAGCAAGGAGGCCATCATTAGACAAAAGAAGGAGGACATTGAGATGCTCCAAACCATCATGCTTCCTAACATGTGCGCCCAATACCGGGATCTGGCCGAAGAAGTTGCCAGGGAAGTGATTGGGGAGCTCTTACCTCTTGATGGCTCCTTTCCGTGGGACAAATTTGACGAGCTGTTTGACGACAAGCTCGAAGCTAAGGAGAAAGCCGTGGAGGAGAAGGCCAAGGAGGAGGTGAGGGTGAAGATAGAGAAAGAGGCGGCCGCGGAGAAGGCAACCCTTGCTGAGAAGGCTAAGACGGCCAATGAGGAAGCCGAGAGGATGAGGGCAGCTGAGGCTGCTGAGGCTAAGGCTGAGGCTGCTGAAGCTGAGGCTGCTAAGAAAGCTGCTGGGTTGCCCATCAAAGAAGATGCTGCTACCGCTGCTGATGGCAAGCAACGAATGCATAGGGAGACGGGCGGTCGTCACCGAGCTCACCCGGCGTCTCGGATAACCAAATGTTCGGGAGCCAATTATTAAGCCCTTCCTCCCTGCCATCTTTTGGCGCTTCAAATGACATATTTGTAACTTTTTGCTTTTCTTTTCCCTGTATTTTGTACGACTTTGGTAGGTTGTGTTTTGGCTTATCCCTATGGGGACGGCCGTCGTCTGCATTCTCCTCACTTGTAACCTGTTATCATTTTTAATAAGAGTTCGTTTCTTTTGCCTTCGGCTTGGCCGAGGTCTTTACCTCATTTTGAGTTTTCTTGCGCTAATAGTTGAGCGTCTCAACTGTACTTAGCGTTTTCACTTTGCCTCTGGCTTGGCCGAGGTCTCTTTTTTTTTTTTTTTTTTTTTCGTCTTCGTCTGAGTTGTCTTTTTGTGTCATTAATGGAGTGCTTATTTTGCTTCCGCCTCGGCCTGGCCGAGGCAGTCTAGAGTGCGCATCTCAACTGTGTTTAAACGCTTTTAAGGCATTTTGATCGCTTTTGCGAGTATCAACTGCGCTGGCCGTGACTGTCGCGGTGTCTGCTTCCTGAGGGTGATTGCCGCTTTTGTTGGTGTGACAGTGTAAGCCGGCGTCTGTTTCTTGACGATGACTGTCGCTCTTGTCGGTTTGACAGTGTGAGCCGGCGTCTGTCTCTTGATAGCGACTACCGTGGCGTCTACTACTTGGAGTGACTGCTGCGGCGTCTACCTCTTGGGGTGACTGCCGTAGCGTCTACTACTTGGGGTGACTGCGACGGCGCCTGTTTCTTGATGGTGACTACCGCTCTTGTCGGTGTGACAGTGTGAGCCGGCGTCTGTTTCTTGACGATGACTGCCGCTCTTGTCGGTGTGACAGTGTGAGCCGGCGTCTGCCTCTTGATAGCGACTACCGTGGCGTCTACCACTTGGAGTGACTGCTGCGGCGTCTACCTCTTGGGGTGACTGCCGTAGCGTCTACTACTGGGGTGATGCGACGCGCTTTTTCTTGATGGTGACTACCGCTCTTGTCGGTGTGACAGTGTGAGCCGGCGTCTGTTTCTTGATGGTGACTACCGCTCTTGTCGGTGTGACAGTGTGAGCCGGCGTCTGCCTCTTGATAGCGACTATCGTGGCGTCTACCACTTGGAGTGACTGCTGCGGCGTCTACCTCTTGGGGTGACTGCCGTAGCGTCTACTACTTGGGGTGACTGCGACGACGCCTTTGTTTCTTGATGGTGACTACCGCTCTTGTTGGTGTGACAGTGTGAGCCGGCGTCTGCCTCTTGATAGCGACTACCGTGGCGTCTACCACTTGGAGTGACTGCTGCGGCGTCTACCTCTTGGGGTGACTGCCGTAGCGTCTACTACTTGGGGTGACTGCGACGGCGCCTGTTTCTTGATGGTGACTACCGCTCTTGTCGGTGTGACAGTGTGAGCCGGCGTCTACCTCTTGATAGCGACTATGGGAAAAATGAACACTTTGATGGAAAACTTGGACGATTCTTCATTAGATATAAACATGCGTCGGGGTGCCCACAGTTGTCTTGGACACCTCCGCCGCCATACATAGTTTTTCCCGAGATTGTCAGTGTCCTAATGGCTTATCAAAGGCACACCCTCCCTAGTTAGCCGTCGGTCGCATCCATGAAGTTGCCCTCCTGTTGTAAGGATGGGCTTTTTCCCTTCTCTGATTTCTTTGCCACTTTGAGGGATTGCATGTTGCATCCTCTGGCAGATATCTGGACATTGACCACTTCGTCCTTGGAGACGAGCTTATGCGCTTCCCCCCGGTCCGAGACATACATCAGTGTCAGGGCCCGGATGGACATCACTGCGTCAGCCTCGCTTAGCGTGACTCGACCTATGAGAACGTTGTAGGCGGACGAGCCGTCAATGACCACGAACTCAGCTAGGACATTCTTGGCCGCATACCCCTTGCCGAACATCACCGGCAGTCTGATTGATCCCAGGGGTACCAGGCCGGCCCCGGAAAAGCTGTACAGTGGATTGGTGCAGGGGCTTAAGTTTTCAACCTTGAGACCTAGGTTGAGAAAGCACTCCCTGAACATGATGTTCGTGTAGGCGCCTGTGTCAATCAGGCAACTCTTGATCAGGTGGTTAGATACGTCCAAGTGGACTACAAGTGGGTCGCTGTGAGGGGCGATGACTCCCGCGTAGTCCTTCTTCCCAATAGTCATGTCGGAGATGTTGGAAGCGGGGGCCGCTGTGTTGGGCACAAAGTTAATGGCCTGATACAGGTCGTTCAGGTGCCGTTTGTGCCCATGAGCGGACCCACCATTCTCGTTGCCCCCGATGACAACATGGATCACTCCTATCCGTTCAAAGACGGATTTCTTGTCTGAACCACCGGCGTCAGTTTTTTGGCCTTTGGCAACATACTTGCCGAGGCTCCCCTTCCGGATCAGCTCTTCAATGGCATTCTTCAGATGCGGCGATTGTCGATAAGGTGACCGGTGTGGCCGTGGTACTCACAAGATCTTGGCTCGTGTCACCGTCCCCCTTTGGCTTGGGGGCCTTTCCCATTTCGGCCCTCGTTTTGCTCGGGCGAAAACTTGGCGGCCGATACGACCGGGGGGTGCGATCTTTGTACCGGCTGGCGGTAGTACGTTCCCCGAACTCCCCGGCATCGCCCGAGGGTTACATTTCTGGCGGACTTGTCAGACCGTGACCTATTATTGTCACCGCGTCTTTCACCGGACCGTGACCGATTATTGTCACGACGTCCTTCGTCCGGGTTGTCCTCCCGGCGGCTCTTCTTTTCTGAGGGTTCGGCCTCGCTAGGGCCTACCCAGGTCTTGTGATAGTCCTCCACCTTGATGGCCTGGTCGGCCATCTTCCTGGCGGCATCCAAGCCCAGGCCTCCGTACTTGATGAGCTCGTTCTTTAAGTCTCCCCTTGGGAGGCCTTTCATCGATCGAAAGCGCCAATTCGGGATTAATCTCCCGAATCTGTTGAACCTCGCGTCGAACCTCTTCACATAGCTTCGTGAGATTCGCCCCCTCTGTCGATAGTCGGGAGATCCGATGTCTCCACCGCCCTTCTCTTGTTGCAAGAGTATCTGGGCTAGAAAGGCGTCCCTTAGGTCGGCGTAATAAAGATATCTGAGCCGTCGGGCAGCCCCTTGTACCAACTTTGAGCCATCCCATGCAAGGTCGTTGGGAAGACTCGGCACCAGACTTCATCGGGTTGTTCCCACACCGACATGTACGACTCAAAGGTCTCGGCATGGTCGGTGGGGTCACTATCCCCTTTGTATGTGAGCGCCGGCAACTTAAGCTTGGTCGGCACGGCGGTTTCAAGGACATAGGCACTGAGGGGCTGTCTGACCATGTGTCGAACGACACGCGGCGATCGGCTCCTCGCATTCCTAGTCCGGCTTCTCTCCTCGTAGCGGGAAGGACTCCTTCTCCGGCTCGGGCTTCTCCTCCGGCTCTGCTGAGTCGGACTTCTCTGGCCTCTTTGGTGCCGCGGCGACGCTGTCCTCTCACGAGTGCGAGAAGGACTTAGGTCTACCACGACCACTTTGGGCTCCTCCGGTGTCTTGACAGGGTCAGCTTCCCCTAGTGCTCCGTTCAAGTTCCTCGGAGTCACATTTTGGGCCCTGGTTTCCTGGACGGGTTCCGCCGCTCTTGTCGGTGTGACAGTGTGAGCCGACGTACTACCAATTAGGTCCAAGAGTAGCTTCAGTCTTGCCGTATCAACCACGTGTCCCATGATGGTGACTTGGTCGGCGGGCGGCGGCGTATCTGGTATATTTGGCATCCTGAATTCCGGTTGGATTACTCCGCCGGTGGAGGGCTGCGCAACTCCAGAATTGTGGAAGGTATCATCTTGGTGTAGTTCGGTTTCGTCAGTTACGAATACCTCTTGTTGTTTCGACATCTTCTTAGCTTTTTGGGTGGGTTTTTGTGTGTTTCTTTTTTCTTTGTTTGGGAATGAATGTGACTAGCTTCTAGTATCTATTTCCCACAGACGGCGCCAATTGTTCCGGGTGTAATTCCAGAGCAAGTATTGTTACCACCCGTGGCTTGTAGAATGACGTCTTTGCTTGAATCCTCCTTGCGGTCTCCTGAAACGATGAACAAACTGAGGGCTCGGCTTTGGCCGAGCGTACTCACTCCGACGCTCAAGTCAGTAAACTTAGGGAGATAAGTTGTTGCTTGACTAAGTATGTGTTGTAGAGAGAGAAGGAAGATATTACCAGACGAATAGTGATTCTTAGGTTAAATTGTGGATCCTTTCCTCAATGAGGGTTGAGGAGTATTTATAGACTTTCACCTTTTGTCACGTAGTGGCCAAGTGGCCAAGTGGCTAGCAGGTGGAAAGACCGTTCTACCCTCGGCCGATGGACCTATGGCAGGCCGGCCGAGGGGTCTTGGATATGAGTACGCGGATATGTGTCCCGGCTGGCTAGTTGCCTGGCCGAGACCCAGGTGACAGGCCGATGGGCTTCATCGGCTAGGCTGTCTAAGTCGTTGACTTTGCTGTGGATATCTTTGACCTTGCTCAATATGTTGACTTGGTCAGCGGTGCAGAATATGCCCCATCATTTTTAAATAAAATTGTGAAATGCGGTACCCATATAAATTAAAGGAATTAATTTAAAAAAAAAAATTGTCGCTGTTGATGTTTTGTACGTACCTTTTTGTACGTAAATGATTATGTGTATGATTTTTCCGGAAATATTTATTTATATTACATTTATGATTTATGATTTTAACGGAATAAATTATCATAATTTAACGACTTAAATATTTATTAACAAATAAAGTTAAAACTATTTATGAATAATGAATACTCCGTAGTTTATTATGAAATTATGAATTTTTTATATTATTATATTATATTACATTACATCAAATAACAATAAATTACATCAAGTTTATTATCGTCATTGATACATGAAAGATGGAATGTTCGTAGAAATTGTATGGAGTACGGCTTTGTAGGAGCTTATTAATTTGTTTAAGGGAGTTATAGGTTTTGGTCGTTGTTGGATCGCTTAAAAACTTTGGCCAATTTTCTAATTGTATGGTATACAGGTTAATAGGAGGGTCATGTTTTACACATAAATTCAACCTAATTATATCGTTTATGTTTTGTTAATAACAATCAATTATACTACATTTTTCTAAAAACATACCCGTGCAATGTTGCACGGGTGTAAAACTAGTGTGTGCTCTAAAGGCACACATTAAGAAGTCTTAAGAGAAATATTATGGGAATATTTTATGAAAAATGTAACAATGAGTTCATCTTTTAATTTCTCATGAAATAATCTTGAAAATCTTTCCTCATATTACTTCCTAATTATTATATCGATAGGACACACATTTAAAAAACAGTTATATAAATATAAAATAACCATCTATTTAGGCATATATGTGGCTAATAACGAACATGCCATGAAAGGTAGGGGTGAGCAAAACCGTGTACCCGATACGGTTTTGAAAACCGTATCGGGTATACGGTTTTAAAAAGTGCAAAAATCACTATACGGATCCGATACGGTTTAACCGTATATACGCTTTTCGGGTACCCGGAAAAACCGTGTATACGGAATCCGTATATACGGATACGGTTTGGTGACAAATGCCCAATTAAACATTGTAATTATTCAAGAGCTAGTAATTACCTCTAATATGACCACCTCTTATAAAGAGCTGATTTTTGTTTATTGAGATAAGTTAGTAAAAAAAAGTCGTAAAAAACATTAAAAGAGTGGAGTTGAAAGAGGAACTTTGCATTTTTTAAATTTTTTTATACAAAAACTTTAAACCGTGTCAGAAACCGTATATACGGTTTCGTTTTTGCCCGACCCGGATACGGTACGGTTTTTATAAAACCGTATCGTATATACGGATTTTCGTATCGTATATACGGAAATCCGTATAACTCAAACCGTATACCGTATCGTATCCGTGTTATAAAACCGTATCGTATATTTTTGCTCACCCCTAATGAAAGGTCCAAAAATAGGTGACATTTTGATCAAAGTTGAAAATTGGACAATCAAGCTCGAACACCCATAAAAAGAGCAATTGGTCTCCCTTGTGACGGGTTACCATTTGTGGCGGATATTTTGTGAGATAAAATGGTAACAAAATGGGTTAGTGGAGAAAGGTGACCACATGAATAGTGTAACACCCCGGTTTATGAAGGAGCCTTTAGCAAGACATTCCCTAATAAACCGAACTGTTACCATCTCGGTTTCCCGAGATAGTGAATAACAAATTAAACTCCAAGGCAAATTATATGATTATTTTTAACTTAACTTTTACAAACCTCATTTACATCAAATTACAAGAACTAACATAAATAAAAGTGAAGGTCTTCTAGATGATGATCTAGCTACTAAGTCGTCTGATCCAGTGTCTCACGCCCATCCAGCTCCCGTTCTATCTCTTAACCTGTCAAGTCTGCTCGCCAATATTTGGGTCATCACAGGTGTTCACGAATACACAGGGTCAACCACGAGGTTGAGTAGGGAAAACAATAAAACAACAAAATATGATATGCATGCTCCTCCGTCACCTCCATCTCCATCTCAACTCATATCTCATACCCGGACAACCCACCCATACCGATCCCCCTAGACTATATATATATCGACCGTAGCCGATCCGCCACTCGCAACTGAGGACACCAGGGCAAGTCCTGCGAACCCGCCGGGCCTTATCACACCTCACATCGTATCTCAACATCGTCACCCCTACACCATCCTCCAACTCTAATGCATATGAAATGCTCAATGAAAATTAATTCAACACAATATATATATATATATATATATATATATATATATATATATATATATATATATATATATATATATATATATATATATATATATATATATATAATCACTGAACTGATAAATCATAAAATCATGCCGGTTACCCGATGTTGTGATATCATACTCAATACGATCAATTCAGTAAATCACCTTCCCATATATGAATCATAACGTAAATCAACAACCACGAATCAAGTCAACACAATTAAACAACAACGATAATAAGTCAAGTGTATTTCCCTACCTCAAAGTGCCAGCAAATCCAATTAAGCAGTTCAAGCAGTCCAGAAAATAAAGCAATGAATCTGATTATCGATCCTTCACGAATCCGTCACCTAAAACAATTATAATATTTATAATTACTAACTACGAAATCTAGAAATCTCCCAAAATAGAAGCTTTCCCGAAATACAATCCCGACACCAAACTTATGCCCAACTGATAACTAAAATAACCCGATTAATATTTGCCCCAACTTCCCAAAATAGAAAGTTACTAAAGTAGAATTTCTTAAAATGGAAACTTCCCCGTTATAGTAACTTTTCTCTTTTAACAACCCGACTCAAAACCCGTCTTTAATTATTTAAATAACTCGGGAATTAAATTAAATAAATTATTTAGAAGACTCGAGAATTAAATTAATTAATTAAGAATACGATAAATTAACGAATTATAACGATTAAGCTATGAAAACCCGTTTCAAAACAATTCGAATAACCCGTCATCAACCACCATCCCTTCACACGCGTTCCCACGCTCCCACGCGCCACCACAAGGCCGTGTCAGCCACCAGCCCAATCCCCCACACTGACCCAGCCACCAACGACCACCCCCATCAAGTCGACTCCCGCCGGCGAGTCAAACCATGGCCGTCTTTTGGCCTGGTTCAACGTCGTGCCTCACCAACCACCCCCTGTTCTCTCCTTACCACCACCGCAACCAACACCTATTCCCTGCCAACCCTCCACTGACCTGCTCGCCGTCAGCCCACGAATCCAGACGACATGGCGCCGCCGTTTCGACCTCCCCCGAGTCCACGGTGGCGCCACCCCAATCCTAACCATCTAACCCACCTGAAACTCGCATCTTAAACCCGTTTGCTACCCCCTTGTCGCTGCCGCCTCTCCCTGCCAATACCACCACCTAAGACCACCCCAACAACCACCAAGTCACTCGTCTCACACCACTCTACTCCTATACCCCTTCAACAACCACCATAAACGCCCCTATAAGACACGAAACAACATCCAATAACTCGACAGAAAGAGGAGAAGGGTTGTGCTCTTACCTTTCCTGCCGCCACAGCCGCCACCAAGGTTGCCACCGGACGTCGACAACCACCTCTAGATCTTCCCTGCTGCGCCGTCAACACCCACACTCACTCTCCCTCTCTCGATTTGCGTGAAGGTTGAGAAATGCGCCGTTGAAAAGAGGTAGGCGGGTGAGGGAGTAGGGTTTGTAATGTTAGGGTAGAATTAGGTTAAATTTTAGGTTAGATGGTAAATGGGTCATGGGTAAACGTGATTGGGTAAGTGGGTAAATGTTATGGGTCCGCGTGGTTGGTAAAAGAATTAGTTAACGTGATCTCATTCAGTTAAACCCGTCTTGACAAGCTTACGAATAACTCGATCCTACGATATCAATACGACCAGACAATTACTCAGCTCAAAAAACAATATAAAATACGGGGTATTACAGTCTTCCCCCCTTAAAATGAACTTCGTCCCGAAGTTCGCTCATCTACCAAACCTCCAAGCATCGCCGTGGTTACCAAAACAGATTTTCTAGTACAAGAACTCATGAACTTAAGCGGGTGAAACGGAATGTTACATTCTACCCTCCTAAAAAGAAAGTTACGCCCCGGAACTCACTTCATGCAAACATCGTTCACCTCAAACTATCAGAGCACCATACCAGTAGTTTAATTACATGACATAGAGAACTCATTGGTATGGGTACCACGCAACGAAACATCAGCTTGAACAAAACCACGGTCTACAATTTGATCAAAACCACAATCTATAAACAAGTGCAACATAAACATTGAGATTTTACAATCCTACCCAACTAAAAACATGGTTACGTCCTCGTAACCTCTTTTCAACTTTCATATCCCTATGTACAAAATCACTGTCAACAACATGTAACAAAAAAAAACACATGATAAAAGATTGTGCAGTAACATTAACGTCGAAAACAAGGTTTTATTATGGAATTAACTGATTGTCAACAAGTAACACTTATTACTTAGCTCATGCTTGACTTAAAATACAACATCAAACTAAAGAACAACAAGAAGGAGCCAAAGGTTCACACGGTTTCACAACAGACCGATCATGGTGTCACTAACCCTAACCTACAGTCCTAGGTCGCGCTTACTCTGGTTCTGGTGACTTCTATGTCATTCCTTTCTTGGTTCACCTCTTCCCCAAGGTCTGGCATGGGTGGTTCATTCGTACTTTCGGCATCAGGTACATTAACGTAAAATTCGTATCTCAGGTCGCCTGATATAAAGTCAAAGGTATGATCGGGCGGGTATCTGGCCCCGCCGCAGTAATTGGGGTCACGACATAACCTCATGCAATGGGTGGACAACTCTCTCATGTAGAAGTGTTTGCTGTCCTTTAGTATGCCAGAGTCAGGGATAGTATCGATAAGAGTATACGCTCTTAACTGAGTATTAGTTAAGTACTCAGGGTGCCCATTGCGGCCATACTTGTCCATGGCAGCACAAGGTTTCTCACAATGCTCATTAAAGTCAGCATCAAGTGACATGTAACAGTCTCGCGGGTGTACATTGTAGGGATCCATCCTACAAAGTGGAAAGTTAAACAATTTAAGGCACAAGGATGCTACCGTAGAAGAGTGTTAAGATAGGGGATACATTCACGAGGTTTAAGTGTGCGAAAGTTATATAACAAGTTTTCAGGGTAACTATTGTAATACCAAGGGTTTTGGTCAACTCAAGATCATCACAGTTCGCATTATCTACCAGAGAACAACCACTTTAGAAATACCAACCACAAGGATACACGTATACTAGTATACAATCTAACATTGACCCCTCAAATTCCTCTCCCAAGTCAAAACTATTACTAATTCCGAACAATTGAACCATATGCGCATTTATTCCGCCCTACTACTAATCACTCACCAGGAGTATTAAAACATGCGGTACATATGCACTACTTTAAAACTTTGAAACCATAGAAAACGTAATACATAATCAAAACCATTTGACTCATCAGACATGCAACACGAATTAGCCAGTTTGCATGATATAAATTCTGAAAACATATTTCCCAATAAAAGTAACAACATATGATCCATGATAACAACAACATTACTTCCATATCACACATGTGTTTGACATTTTAGCAACCACATCATTCAATCGTGTCCAGCAACTTAGTATAACTCCTTTTCAGCAAAACAAAAGATATCGCATAATTAGCCTAAACATGTACATATACCATCATATAACTTGTAAAACATTATCTATGGTAAAAGATTAGCAAGGTGAACAAGTTCTCTGGTTTGCACGGTTTGAACAAATAGGCAACTCGCGGCTCAATTAAACGTAACTATAACGACTATCATTTAAACATACACATAACATGTGGATCATCAAAGGGTTATCCCATTATAATTGTCAACATAGTTATCATAAACAATATTCGTTAGATTATAATTGATAGCAACGACTCGGAAATATAGATATGTCAAATGTCGTGCTACAATTGCAAGAATCACTTTAGCGTTTTATGACTATATAATAACGAACATATTCAATAAGGAATAACGACAATCGTTTATTATCATGTTATAGGTTTTAGGTTCAATCAAATAATTTAATGCAATGAAAGCAATAAGTATAACTATAGGCACACAGACTCACATAAAGGACCTTAGAACTCAGATGACATCCTACATGTGGGAACATTTAGACATAATCATTACTACCATTCATGTGTAAACATTTAACATAATTATTGTAAATATTCATGCGAGTACATTAGGACGTTTAATGCCACCAATTTTACCAAGATATGATAATATAGTTTTATATTTATGTATACTCGACCACTATACAAATATGATGAACACACCAGAGATATTATAACATGCCACAAAATATGCAAACAACTGGACTCGTACAACATATTTCACCCTCGATTAAGAATCAAATTAAGCTATTCAATTTTACTCATACTATCATGCCAACAATGTTATCAACTAAGTTTTAATTTTATCACTTGTTAAGATACATAACTACTGAACATGCATGCGACTATCTTCATATAAAAACATTATAATTTCACATTACTAAGGCTCATGAATTAATCAAACAACTGTATGAAAACTTAACATAGAATGCACATTTTACAGGTCATGATTCACGTTGTAACTTTCAAAAATCACGAATAAATAGCCGTTCAACGAAAACTTGAGTTATATTACTTTTCATAACATACAGAGAGTTAATGATTCGTGATAAAAAGAATGAGGTCCAAAGTTCAAGAATTCAATTTTTAAAGAATTTTACAACTCAGTTGGTCCAAACAAGTATGTGACAGCAATTGGTCCGAAACTTGGGTCAGTTTGCAAAACCTACCATTTAATATAGAGACATCAAAAATTTTCGTGGCTTATCAATTTGAAAACGTATGTGAACCTTCTGGTCGATGGAGTTGGAATTATGCAAAAATCATTTATACAAATTAATTGAGGATTTTTACAAAATCGTTGGTCAAAACATCACTGCACAGGAACTTCCTGACCACAGCCCACTAAAATATTTATTACTCCTAATCCGTATATCCTATAAACATGAAACCAACGCCAAATGAACACTAACTCAAGAGGCTATCTCTCATAAAATTTTCATCCATAGGAAATAAACACAAAAGAGATGGCAGTAAGGTCAATTAAAGAGTAAAATCAAACAAAACAAGTTTCAGCACTAGGTTATTCTTTACTATGTTGCAAGCTCTTATGAACATACTATGTATACTAACCCATCCCAACTTAAATCTCACCCTTTGTACTTACGTAAACATCTATCCCATAGAATCCCTTCGCATCTCGATCTACTCCTTACATCTAAATCACGATTGCTATGACTAGAAACATGCAATTCAATAGTGTTTCTAGTTACTATCACAAGACTATACTAGCATGGCTTTGGGATCACATAACCGCATATCACTAGACATAATAGTACTATCAGCACATCATTCAACATCCACCTAGGTAAATATCATTGACTCACAATTAATTTCACGCTCACGACTACCACAATCCAACACTTCATTGATTATCAACCTGAACACGAGAATTTTATTTCTCATCTCCATAGCATCATATGATCACGTCATCATTCATACAAAATACTTACCGCAACGTTATCCTGTGGCATGGTTAGAATACATGGGTCTCAAGGTGTACATCCACCCGATTATATCCAAGGTTTTCCTTCTAACTACCCCATTCACTCGATTTCTCTCGGGTTACATGGTTCAAAACTGAGAGGGTAAAAGAGTACGCATTAAGGGCGCCTTCTTAACCGCACTGTGAGCTCCTAGCAGTTTATTCCCAGGGGTTCATTGTATTTAGACACATCCTACGTTCATTGGGTTCATTGGTTTAGGCCTGAGGATCGTTCGCTCTGATACCACTTTGTAACACCCCGGTTTATGAAGGAGCCTTTAGCAAGACATTCCCTAATAAACCGAACTGTTACCATCTCGGTTTCCCGAGATAGTGAATAACAAATTAAACTCCAAGGCAAATTATATGATTATTTTTAACTTAACTTTTACAAACCTCATTTACATCAAATTACAAGAACTAACATAAATAAAAGTGAAGGTCTTCTAGATGATGATCTAGCTACTAAGTCGTCTGATCCAGTGTCTCACGCCCATCCAGCTCCCGTTCTATCTCTTAACCTGTCAAGTCTGCTCGCCAATATTTGGGTCATCACAGGTGTTCACGAATACACAGGGTCAACCACGAGGTTGAGTAGGGAAAACAATAAAACAACAAAATATGATATGCATGCTCCTCCGTCACCTCCATCTCCATCTCAACTCATATCTCATATCTCATACCCCGGACAACCCAGCCATACCGATCCCCGATAGACTATATATATATCGACCGTAGCCGATCTGCCAGCTCGCAGCTGAGGACACCAGGGCAAGTCCTGCAGAACCCGCCTGGGCCTTATCACACCTCACATCGTATCTCAACATCGTCACCCCTACACCATCCTCCAACTCCAATGCATATGAAATGCTCAACAGAAATTAATTCAACACAATATATATATATATATATATATATATATATATATATATATATATATATATATATATATATATATATATATATATAATCACTGAACTGATAAATCATAAAATCATGCCGGTTACCCGATGTTGTGATATCATACTCAATACGATCAATTCAGTAAATCACCTTCCCATATATGAATCATAACGTAAATCAACAACCACGAATCAAGTCAACACAATTAAACAACAACGATAATAAGTCAAGTGTATTTCCCTACCTCAAAGTGCCAAAGAAATCCAATTAAGCGATTCAAGCAAATTAAAATAAAGCAATGAATCTGATTATCGATCCTTCACGAATCCGTCACCTAAAACAATTATAATATTTATAATTACTAACTACGAAATCTAGAATCCCCAAAATAGAAGCTTTCCCGAAATACAATCCCGACACCAAACTTATGCCCAACTGATAACTAAAATAACCCGATTAGTATTTGCCCCAACTTCCCAAAATAGAAAGTTACTAAAGTAGAATTTCTTAAAATGGAAACTTCCCCGTTATAGTAACTTTTCTCTTTTAACAACCCGACTCAAAACCCGTCTTTAATTATTTAAATAACTCGGGAATTAAATTAAATAAATTATTTAGAAGACTCGAGAATTAAATTAATTAATTAAGAATACGATAAATTAACGAATTATAACGATTAAGCTATGAAAACCCGTTTCAAAACAATTCGAATAGCCCGTCATCAACCACCATCCCTTCACACGCGTTCCCACGCTCCCACGCGCCACCACAAGGCCGTGTCGACCACCACCCAATCCCCCACACCGACCCACCACCAACGACCACCCCCACCGGGGTCGACTCCGCGGCGAGTCAAACCATGGCCGTCTTTTGGCCTGGTTCAACGCCGTGCCTCACCAACCACCCCCGTTCTCTCCCTTACCACCACCGCAACCAACACCTATTCCCTCGCCAACCCTCCACCGACCGCTCGCCGTCGGCCACCACGAATCCAGGCGACATGGCGCCGCCGTTTTCGACCTCCCCGAGTCCACGGTGGCGCCACCCCAATCCTAACCATCTAACCCACCTAAAACTCGCATCTTAAACCCGTTTGCTACCCCCTTGTCGCCGCCGCCTCCCCGCCAATACCACCACCTAAGACCACCCCAACAACCACCAAGTCACTCGTCTCACACCACTCTACTCCTATACCCCTTCAACAACCACCATAAACGCCCCTATAAGACACGAAACAACAGCCAATAACTCGACAGAAAGAGGAGAAGGGTTGTGCTCTTACCTTTCCTACCGCCACAGCCGCCACCAAGGTTGCCACCGGACGTCGACAACCACCCCTAGATCTTCCCTGCTGCGCCGTCAACACCCACACTCACTCTCCCTCTCTCGATTTGCGTGAAGGTTGAGAAATGCGCCGTTGAAAAGAGGTAGGCGGGTGAGGGAGTAGGGTTTGTAATGTTAGGGTAGAATTAGGTTAAATTTTAGGTTAGATGGTAAATGGGTCATGGGTAAACGTGATTGGGTAAGTGGGTAAATGTTATGGGTCCGCGTGGTTGGTAAAAGAATTAGTTAACGTGATCTCATTCAGTTAAACCCGTCTTGACAAGCTTACGAATAACTCGATCCTACGATATCAATACGACCAGACAATTACTCGGCTAAAAAAACAATATAAAATACGGGGTATTACAAATAGTGTCGTAGAGAGAGAAAAAGTGGGTACATTGTGAGGTAAAGTGGTATCCGTCACAAGCTTGTGACGGATATGTCATGTCTTCAATGAAAATTTGTGTAAAAAGAGAGAGGCCAATAAAGCTAACGATTGACCAACAAATCAATCATCAATATCTATCTATATATATATATATATATATATATATATAAGAGTTTTTTCGAGCGATCTGAGAGCGTCCACATCATCAAAAATAAATTTAGGAAAGTATAATTTTTGATGAAAAAAATAAAGTAGAGAATCTTTTAATTATTATAATATGTATATTTCCTAAATTATATTCAAGTGATATTTCCAATTTTTATATCAAACTTTTACATTTCATTTGTCAAAAAAAATATCGTTAAAAAAATTATGAAAATAATATAATTAGCTTTGTGGTAAAAAATGCTATCATTAGAGTATAAATTTCATTTTTTTTTATATTATTTGCACATATTAAAGATGGTGTACTTCTTAATATGAAAAATTGTGTACTTTTTAGTATGTTTTGTCCCACATTGAAAAATAAGTAGGTGTGATGAACATACTACATATAAATAGTAGAATTGTCTCACATCGAAAGATTAGTATAAGGTGGGTGATTCTATAATTATAAATAGGAGGCATACTTGGAACTTAGGCATCAACCCAAAATCTTTTGAGTCTCTTAAGTATTGTCTTGAAGAGCTCTTAAAAGTTTATATCATTATATTTTCTACCTATAGATTTTATATGTCCCACATTGAAAAATAATATAGGTGTGGTAAATATACTACGTTTAAATAATATAATTAGAATTGTGTTAAAAAAAATTCTATCATTAGAGTATAGGTTCATATCATTTGCACATATTTTAATTATGATAAAAAAAAAACAAACGTATGAATATTAATAGATAATATAGTATTTGTTTATTATTAAATCGGGTTGGATGTCGAATTAGGTTCAAAAAATATGGTGTACTTTTAAATATGTTATTCGTCTCACATTGAAAAATAATGTAGGTGTGATAAATATATACTACGTATAAATAGTTGAATTGTCCCACATCATAAGATTATCATAAGGTGGGGTGATCCCATGATTATAAATAGGATTTATCCTTGAAACTTAGGTATCACCCCAAATATATTGAATCTCTCAAAGTATACTTATTATATAAGAGACTTTAAACATAATCTTGAATTAAATGTTAAATTTTTAAAGTTGTAACATTTTTTTAGGCGGGAGAAAGATCGATAAAATGGTCAATATTATAACGAAAATTTTTCATGGTACCCTCGAATTTTGTCAGATTACACATAATGCCCCTAATTTTAAGTTTGTACATATAATACCCTTGTGTTTACTTTTTTCATAACGTCGTTACTCCTATGAGTAACTAGATGAGTAATTGAGCATGCCATGTTATTTGTGTTTTGTTATTTAGGTATTAAATGTTAGTTTATTAAATAAAATATGGATTTAAGAATTAGATGATGAAGTGTTTGTGTAATAGATAACAAAAGAAAAAGGCGTCAAAAGTCATAGGAGCAATGACGTTATGACGGAAGTTGTCAAATGGTATTCTGGGAAAGAAAAAGGTGAACACATGGGTACCATTTGTAGAAACTTAAAATTAGGGGTACCATGTGTAATCTATCAAAGTTCAAGGTTACCATGAGAAATTTCCAATATTATAATGATATACTTAATTAAATTTTCATTTAAAAGAGAGAGATATCCGTACCAATAAAACAATAAAGGGGGTATTATTTTTTAATTGTTATTTTATTGTCACGCCATCAAACTTAACGTCTATTTAACAGCCTTTATATTAGGGGGTACCATGGGCAAAAAAAGGGAACTTCAAGGATACCATAGGCAGATTCTTAAAAGTAGGGGTAACATGGAAAATCTGACAAAATTAAGGGGTACCACGGGAAATTTCCGTATCTCAATTATGATAAAAAAAATGAAGAAAAACAACGACAAATATTAATGGAGAGTACTTGATCATATTATTAAATTTAAATATAACTATTAGATATAATGAGTAACAATTAACCGTATTCGGTATTCGGGATCTGGTTGAATGTCGAACTAAGTGCAAAAAAGATGGTGTAATTCTGAGTATGTTATTTGTCCCACATTGAAAAACAATTCAGGTTTGATGATATACTACGTATAAATAGTAGAATTGTCGCACATCAGAAAAATAATCCAAGTTTGGTGAATATATTACTTATAAATAGTAGAATTGTCCCACATCGAAAGATTAGTATAAGGTGGGGTGATTATATGATTATAAATAAGAGTTAACCCACATATATATTAATCTTTTATTTTTTTTGAAAGAGATATTTTAATAATATGTAAACAAATCATTAGACATAGAATGTAAACATTAAACCCTTATATGTTTTTTTTGCATTATAAATAAGTTAATTACCCCGTTGCAACGCACGGGCATTCAAACTAGTATATAACTAAAGGAGGCTTTTTTTTCTAATTATACTATTAGCATTAGAATTAGGAGATAATTAATTATTTACAATTTTTATATTATAATTAGGAATATAATTTTCCTATTATAAAAGAGAATTAATTAATTATTTTACAATTTTTCTATTAGAAATAGGAAATAAATTAACAATTTATTAAGGCTTTTTTTTCCTAATTATACTATTAGAGTTAGGAGATAATAATTATTTAAAAATTTTCTATTATAATTAGGAATATGATTTTCCTATTAGAAATGAGAATTAATTAATTATTTTACAATTTTATCTATTATAATTAGGAGTATTAGAAACACGAAAAAAATTAATTATCTACAATTTATTAATACTAAAAAATTATTCATTAGTATATGTTCACTTTTTATTAAATTAGAAGGAAAAAAACCTTTGATATATTTATAATATTCAATTTTATGACAACTTCCGATTAAAAAAATGAGGTATTATGAGGCTAAAAGGCCCTAGGCCGAATTGGGTTGTGACAAATGTGCATGCATAATACGTACTACATGGAATTTACTCATGTAAAGAGTAAAATGAACGCTGAAATATGCCCCTACGTCTTTTGTTATTGCTAATGTCATATTTAATTATACATAATACGAAGTTTTTTTTTTCAAATGTCATATGTATTTATCCTACTAATTTTAAAGTTATTTCCCTCACAATACACTTCAACTTCTATTTATAATTTATTATTATATTATTTACATTCATTTGTTATTATATAAAAGTATATTAATCAAAATGTAAATAAGATATTCACAAATTATTGATAAGTACAAAGTTTGATATCTATTTTTCAAGGAGTATTAAAAGATAAAGAAAGTTGTTGCTAATATGCGAATCGAAATATCATATTATGACAAATGAGTAAATGTTTTGAAAAACTTTATTGTGCGATTGTTTTACAATTTAAAGTAAAAATGGTACCACGAGTAATAAAATAGTTTTGAATGAGGCTTGAAGGTAAATTAGATACACTTATTATAGAAATATGTATAAGGTTAAGATTCAATTCAAGCAACGATCAACATTAAAAAAAGTCATGATAAACACATAAAAGGGTAAGAGTAGTCTTTCCCTAACATAGTGAAGACCGTCTCTCTCAAGCTTTTCTTCTGACAAATTTACATGCATAAAAAACGGTACTATTCAATTATATGGAGCAAACTAATTATTGTTGATGCTATAATTTTTTTTTTTGTAAATTGAGCACATCATCACTATAATTAAGGGAGAGATATGAATTGGGGAAGGGTGAGACATATTCGTCATGCATAATACGATGCTTTAACCACCTTTAGGCAAAAATTTAAAAATAAATGAAAAAAATTAAACCTAAAAAGGGGTCACATACTTTCCAACTCTTCTATAGTTCTCTACCGCATTAATATTTTCATGAAGTTTATGAAATTTATTTCATATTAATAAAAAAAATTATTATACTGCTTCATACGATTTGTGATTTATAACATTTAGCTAACTTATTTGAACTTGCTTAAATTTATATATTTTAAGTGAAGAATATTAATTATAAATATGATAAAGATAAAGTTTGATCTTTAATTTTCTCATAGATAAAAAAAAACTCAATTTTTATTTTCTTATAATATACTCCCTTCATACCACACCAATGGTAACATTGGGAATCTTAACACTATTTATGGTCGTAGGGAATCTTCGATATTATTCTTAATCTATAAAACAAAATATAGTCATGTGAGATCTTGTTTGATTTATCGTCATGAATGCTATAAGAATATCAAATTTTTATAATTTTTAATAATGTGTAACTAAAGATATTCACGTTGCTAAACGTGTCTCGACAAGTGTGAAAAAGTCAATGTTACCATTGGTGTGGTATGGAGGGAGTACTAATTAAAGGTCATAATGTAAAACAGGAAATTACACCACAATATACTATTTCAATATGTCGATGATCAACACTCAAAATAGCACATTTGTTATTTAAATAGTGTAAAAACTCTCAAAATGCTAAAAAAAATGTTCAATATGTCGTTATCAAAGAAAATCTAAGTTCCTGCATTTTTTTTTTGTCATGTCAACTTGATCTTTACGGGATATAAAAATGATGAAGTTCAGAAAGTAGCGGTTAGTTTTCTGTTAGTTAGATGGACTTTTCAAGAGAGAGATGAAAGCTTTGCATTTTAGATCGTTTTATGTGTGAATCGAAGGGATTAAGTAGTGGGCTAAAGGTTGTTTCGAGTGGGAATGAGGTTGATTGCGACGAGTTGGTTGACTAAAGTTTTTCCTTACTAGATCTAGAAAGGGGATAATAATTATGAGATAATAAAATTTGAAAAAAAAAGGACAATAAAAATAAGATGGAGGTAGTAAGATTTATTTATGCAAAATGAAATAAATAGCAAAGTTCGTGTGTATATATATAATATTCAAACTTATTCAGTTTACAAACATAGTACCCAAACACTTTGTTTGACTATCTGGAATGGAGGTAGGGGAGGGGACGCGAAAAAGACTAGGAAGGGAAAGGGAGAGAGATAAGAGGCAAGATTGCTTCTTAAACTTTTCTTTGTTGAAGGAGAAATAAATTGTCTTCGATAAGGGAGACGAGGATCCATATCATCTAGAGTAAAGATTGGTGTTTCATGGAGATGAATGTGATTCATGACTTCTTAGATGTAAAACATGGCAGAAAGGTAGTGACAGTGGTAGTGGATTGGAGGTTGTTTCAAGTAGTAAAAACTAATCACAGTGGCTGATGTTTTATTTTGGGGGGTAAATTAGTGGGGTGGAGGGAGGGTGCATTTGTGGAAGGTGATGAGTTTAACGAGAATAATGATAATAAATAAGGTTATTTATCAGCAAAATATCGCTTGCATTAAAACATATAGGTAACATGAATAATAACAAGAAACCTCAAAAGAATGAAAGATCATACTGATAAACTTAATCTTGACCCCATCAATCCAAATTAAAGTAAAATCTTAATTCTAACAACATTGTCGAGAACAAGGGTTAGTTTCCATTGGATTGTGGATTTTTCTAGAAGTAGGGGTTTAGTTTTTCACTTGGTTTGATAAATTTGAGATCAGTTTCGGAGACAAGGATCGATCTTTCAAGGGATGAGATTGTTTTAGATCATGTGTGTGAATAGGGAATAAAAATAGAGATCTGCGTGAAAGATTTTGTTTCAAATGAGAAAATGGGGGCTAAGACTATTGCTATAGAGAGAAGGGGGGGGGGGGGGGGGTCATAAGCGACCTAGCCATGTAGTATTGTGTCGGAATTTGGTTCACATTCAAACGTACTTATATAGTTTGACCGGGAGATATAACATTCTAACTACCTCTAAATGATTTTACATAATTACAATTTGATCCAACAATGATTAAATTATAGTTGTTTTTCGAAAGAAGGAGATTTGTTGCATCATTGAGTTGATTATGCAGAGTAGATATTATTGTTTTCCTTGACCAATTGAAAAACAAACAAACAGGTATTAATGAACAAATTCTAAAAACTATCAGTCCAAGTATCATATATATAAACTTCATATTGGTTTTATTTTCCTAAAAAAAAGTATTTTATTAATCAAACACTCTTTTATTCTTATGTCAGTATTATTTTAACGGGAATTATTTGTTGGTCATGCGGCATACATAAAATCTTAGACATGAACGATGTACTATATGTCTATATTCCATTTTATTATGAAATTTAACACACATTATTTTAATATCCGTGCAACGCACGGGCAAGAAAACTAGTCAAGTAACTAACTCTAGCACTATTCCAACGCTTGTAGACTATCCTCCTTTTTATTTTCGTCCTATAGGCACAATAGCATTTAGTTATCTTTCGGGGGTTCACCTAGGGGCGAGCCCACATATGAAGAAGGTGTAGTTTGCTACACCATTATTTGACCATCATGTATTCATGTCTATTAATATTTTGATCTTTTTCCAAACCCCAGGCAAATTACTTCCTAGTAGTAACTCCTTCCCTCATAATTATTATTGTTATTGTTATTCTATATAACCTCATTTCCCCAAAAACATTTGATCAAAATTGCTAAAAAGACTAGGTTATTCATCTCCATTGACTAAACTAAATTATAACTATATTAAAGTACCAATAACTATAGATATGGAGTACTGAAGAATCAATTAACTCATTCAATATTATGGAGTATGATTTTCACTAACAACAATTCTTACGAACGACGTTGTACCGTGTTAACAAAATTGATTATTTTGTGCCTTTATGGTAAAAAAAAATAATCATTGAAAACATGGTCATTTTCTAGTAATAAAAAGTAGTCACTGTGTAAAATAGGATGATCACCATTTATTAAAAAAATGGTCATCACTTTTTTCTCATCGTACATACTACAGTCTAGAGTCGTAGAGTAGTTTTTGCGTTTAACTAATAGAGAATATTTAATGAATTTATGAAAAGAGTATAACACTTATTATAGATATAAGAAGGAAAGAGCTCGGTTCACAAGTTCGAATTTGATTTTTTTTTCTTTGACGATAAGAGTGACTTATTGAATAATCACTTAGTCTTATTTAAGACGACACTATTCGTATTAAGCTTAAGGCGGGTTAAATATCACATGGGTCATGGGTATATAGGACAAATTAAACCTTTTACCTATTCCAATGCATTCAACTTTTGGCCTATTCATCCTACATGAGTATAATTTGACCCGTCGTAATCTTAAGACGAACAATACCCGTCTTAAACAAGAATTTATGTTGAACAATTGGCCTATGAACTCAAACTCTCATTAATACTTCTCATACAGAGTATTTTAAAGAGGCTTCTCAAACACTGTCAAAATTTTAAAATTTTGCCCTCATAAAATCTGTAAGAATTTTAACAATGAAGATTCGCTACACCATAAAATCATTTCTAGGTCCGCCCATGGGTTCACCCTTCTTTTGTACCAAAAAAAATAGCGAGGATAACTTCTTTTTCTTAGTTTAGTGATTTAAACGGAGTATCATAATAGTAAGTCGCGGGTTTCAATATCTGTCCTCGTATATAGTATATAGTACTGTATTGTGCCTCATGTAACACCCAACTTTTTTTTAAAGATAAACCTTATGTGATTGATAATCTACTAGTATAGATCCCGCGCATGCATGCGCAATATTTATAGATCCTTTATTTTATAGTGTACGAGTATTATTTATAAATTTTAAATTGACAAATCGTTAATTATTCATATTTTAATATAAGAATAAAAATTTAAATGGAAAACTAATCAAAAGAATGGAATAAATTCATGATATGTGTATTTTAATAAATATTTTTACCATAAAACAAATGATTTCAATTTATAAATTTTCTTAAATAGTTTTAATGAATTTTTTTGTCATGAAACTAATAATTTCAGTTCATAATGTTTTTATATGAATTAAGTACGTGTTAAGTTTTTTTTTGTGAAAATAATAATATCAGTTTGTAACGACAAATTTTGTATTGCGATAACTGAAATACAAAACAAGGAAACAAAATGAGTTTTTATTAATATCAGAAAAGTTCGTGTACAATCTCTAATAATCCTCTGATTCTAACTAAACAAATAGGGTACGCGTGCACGATCCACGTAAGGGGTGCGCGTGCGTTTTGCAGGGGGTGCACGTGTAGAGGGTGTATGCACTCTACGCGCGACGTTGACTTGTATTCTTGAGAGGGTCGAACGACTTGAGTCTCTCTTGAATGTTTGAATGTTTGAATATTCGAGTTTGAATGTTTGAGTGTTCTTGCGCAGGCGGCACGAATTTGTTGTGCTTGTTGACTGCTTACGTTGAATTTCACGAGATTTTCAGAGAGAATTCCAGAACTTTTCTTTTCTTCGAGTTTTTCTATCTCCGAGTTTTCTCTATCTTTTCTGAAATGAATAAACTTGGGGTATTTATAGAGAAAAAGTTGGGCTTTTTCCTCGGGCTTGGTCGTAGGCCCATTTCTCGGCTTGTTTGCAAAGTTGGCCCAAATTGACTTTTGTTTGGACCCAAATAACTCAGAATGACCCAAATTTGATTTAAAAGGGACAAAAATAACTAAATTGAGTAATTTATTTATTATTAGCTCAAATTAATTAATTTCTGTATTTTCGACATTGAAATAAAATTTTAATGCCTACAAATTGCCCCCTCGAGACTTTGTCATGCCCACTTTCGAAGTGTTTTAGCGTGGCGGGGTCTCGACACATTCTTTTGGTTTGTCTTGGAAGTCGACGGCTATCCATCATGTTGCATCTATAGCATTTTTGGCCATCCTGTCATTATCTGACTTGGCGGATAGCATTGGAATTTTTCGTCACCTTGGTCATTTTGTAACCTTGACGAATTGCACTTAAATTTATGTCACCCTCGTCATTTTGTAACCTTGACAGATGACATTTAAATTTTCCTTATCCTGATCATTTTGTAACGTTGACGGATGATACTTGATTTTTCGCCACCCCGATCATTTTACCAGACAGATGGCATTGTTTAGGAAATAAATATTTTCCACTTTGACAAATATATATACTCATGACTTCCTGGATAAGCAACTTTGATAAAACACAATTTGTTTTAACCGACTTGATCACTCTAGTAAATTCTCCCAAGGCTTATATTACTGGTTCCTCTCAGAGGTGGAAACAGCTTGATTACTTGTAGGACAAGTACTTTAATTTTTTAATCATAAATTCCTTCTATATATATATTTCTCAAGGTATACATCTTCATATCACATTTCATACCAGCCTTATCTTCTTCAAATAAGAGGTACTCCTTAATGACTCCATTATTCATTCTTTGGTCCTTTAAATCTTGCTTGTGGTTTATTTTTATACTTGATCATGTTATCACCATTTCCTTGTACGTTTTTTTTTGAACTCATATGGTCAATTGTTTAGCTTTTATGAATCAAGCTTGATACCGACTCATGTTGTTCAGTTTCCTTCCTCTGTGTTTGTTCCATTTAAAATCTGTTTTTCTCCTTTCCTTTTGCAGTCATCTCAATCTTTTTTCATTTGCTGACTTTGTGTATCTCGTACAGTAGCTGAGCTCTATCAAACTCCATGCATGGTCTTTATTTCCTTAGCTTTTCTACGTACAGATTGTTGGTCATTTTATTTCCGTTCTTGACTCGGAACACTTAAATTTCTTTTTCTTACCTCTTTTTGGCAGCTGATCAGATTCTTTGAAAGGAAAGCACAACTCTCGACCTTGCGTGCTCGCGTATCATCAAATCGACAATCAATTACGCTCAAAGAATCAAGGTTTAAGGTTCTGCACGGCATAGTTTGTTTAGCATTCAAGTATGGACTCCTTTTGTTTGCTTGCTTCGACAATTTCATTTTGATAGTTTTCAAGTAAGAATTGCAGACCCCTTTTTTTTCCTTTTTACTTCGAAGTTCGAACGAAACCCTCTAATACATAGTCCATGCTTTAGAGGTATTGGCCTGACTTTATTTTGCTAGGATGATTACTTTCTGTTGAAAAGCCCATTAGTCATCTTCTCGTCATCTCTACTTCCTTTCGAGCTCCTCGTAATAGCTTTGTTATTTTGGTGTGTCAAATTTCATGATCTTTTCTTAGCTTTATGGTGTATGAACTGTATATAGCTCACCTTCCTCTGCTTTATTTATTTTCTCAGTGCATTGAAGAAATAAGCTGAGATTCATGGTCGTTGATGATTGCTGATATGAATTTGAAGCGACGAATTCAAGTACCGTTTTCGCCTTTTTGAACAACCTGTCAGCGAGTCGCGGCTGCCAAGAACGCCATGCAGGTCCATTTATGTACCGCTTCAAAGTTGAGGATTATTTGCCACTGTTTTCATTCCGTTGGCCACAGGCCTGTTCACAGTGACGAGCTTGCTCATGACGGTCGTCGTAGCCTCATCCAGTACTTGGTCTAACGGTCTATCATCAGGCGCGTAGTCTATCATCATGCTTGCCGTCGCCGAGTTTACATGTTACTCCACCTTTTTTCTTTGTTTGGCCGTGTATATGACAGACTATTCATGATCATTGAGCCTTGGTTGATCTCCTGATTCTTGTCTCAGGACTAAAGATGCAATAGTTTTGTCATTCTTTATTTTGCATTTTTTGGTTCTTGTTCTAAGGTCTGCATTTTGGGGAAGAAGAATTTTCATTTGCAATAATTTTGTTTGTTCAACTGGTGTTACTGCAGGGATTTAAATATTGTATGTTGGATCTTCGAATTTTCTTCTCGAGGATTTTATCACTTTGCACTAATAATCCATTTTTTTTATAGTTATCTTGAAATAAACTTCATTTACCAATCATTGGAACCATTGGAGATTCTATTGTTCTATGCCAGACGAGGATGGTCTATCAACCCTTGGAGATTTTATTATTCCAAGTAACATCATTCTAAGTTTTCTTGGTCGTTTATTCCATGGAGAATTCATTGTTTCAGGAGACGGCCTTCCTTTGTCTTACCAGCTATCATGCAATCATGCGATGAACCGACCTATCAACAATTAAATATCATGTGAAGCCATATTTCATGGAGACCATCATATTACGTGTCGAGCCTGAGGCGTCGTCTTGAAGATTTTTTTTTTTTTTTGGGAGATCATTCTGATCTTCATATGAGTTACCATGCAATGAACCCGTTAGGGTCATTTCGGTTAACATATGAGCCCATGATGCAGAGCACCGAACTGTCAAGCATTAAAGATAAAGATTAATCTGGAGAGCTGATTTCAATTCTCACTTGAGCTACCATGCAATGAACCCGCTGGGTCATTTCGGTTAACATGTGAGCCCATGATACTGAGCTGTCAAAGCATTGAAGCATTGAAGATTTCTGTGGAGAGCCAATTTCGATTCACATGAGCTATCATGCAATGAACCCGCTGGGTCATTTCGGTTAACATGTGAGCCCATGATGCTGAGCTGTCAAAGCATTGAAGCATTGAAGATTTCTGAGGAGAGCCGATTTTGATTCTCACATGAACTACCACGCAATGAACCCGTTGGGTCATTTTGGTTATCATATGAGTTATTATGGCTGCGAAGCTTTGGAGATTACTTGAAGAAGTATTATATTAATTGAAGATTCTTGAAAAGGATGGAAGGTTCTTGAAGAGGATGCATCTTGAAGTGTGTATAAATATTTGAAGACTGAAGATTTGAAGATGATTCAAGCACTGATTCAAGCCTCTCAAAGAGAAATGCTTCACGAAGTGTATTGGAGTCTTTCAAAGATGATTCACGAAGGCCTACATAGTAGTGTAAAGGGAAATGGTGTTTGTTTGGAGGGGTGGCTGCACTCGAGCTACATGTTCACTCAAGCTGCCTACGTACTTGCAAGGTGACAAGTATGACAACCTGCAAGATCAAGCCAACGTAGTTCATTTTTTTTTTTTTGGTTTTTTTTTTTTTCTTTTTTTTTTTAGGTATGATACACATTTTTTTGTGGCTGCACTCAGGCTACATGTTCACCCAAGTTGCCTACGTACTTGCAAAATAGAAACAGTACTTCACAAAATCAAGTCGACGTAGTTCATAGAGGTTTGCAGTTTAGATTCTTGCTTAGGAGCATGGCTTGCAGTTTACGCTCTTGCTTAGGAGTTGTTATGCAGTTTATCCTCTTGCTTAGGAGTTTTATTATGCAGTTTATCCTCTTGCTTATGAGGTGTTAACATGCTTATTTAGTAGCATTCTCAATATTGCTCGCCTTGGATTTGACGTACAAGGGAGCAGGTATTTCTTCGTTATTTTTATCTTTATCGAGTTTAGAAGTTTTTTGTTGATTTGTGAGTGCTATAATTCGTCTCTTTACTTTGAGGGGTTCTACTTCAATGATATCTACTATCTCCATACGCTTCGTACTAGAAGGAATGAGACTTTTGACGTCGCTGTTATCTTTCACTTCTTTGATTTCTTGATTTGCAGAAGCAAAATGTCGACGTTCACTGTGACGGGCATTTATGGACATCCCTAGGTGACTGAAGACCCCGTTTGTAGTAGAACTTAAGCGTTGAAGCACCAAAGTCTCCTCTTTTGCATGCAATGAAATGGCTGACGTGACCGAGCACCTTCTACGCGAGCTTAGCCTCTTGAAGACATACCGATGATTACTCAAAGGTAGTCGTCGCTCCTCTGTAGCTGCAGATCTTCCTAGTCGATTAAATACAGACAAACGTCGTCTCGTTTTAGGTTGACGTATCCTATCAAAGACGAAGAACGTTGTTGGAAGAGGTACATTGTTTTCCTCTCCACTTTCTTCATTTGTCATGATAGAGATAATGTTGACACTAACTTGGTTGATGTGATCTTTTAGGTGCTCTAGCGTTATTATATTTCCTTGTTTTCCTCGTTGCTGGGCATAATGTGTTTCTAGTTTTGCTTGCCCCCTTTGCTTCTTTCTTGTTATTGTCTCCCAATTTTTATGACCATCCACCATTTTGTTATTCTTTGTAGGTTGGCTTATGTCTGGCGACGCTTGAGCTACAAACGACAATGCCTTTCGGCTCCAGATAGCTAATGGTTCAAGACTTTCAAACTGAATCGTGTTTACGCACCATCCATTCTCATTTGAGAAACCGTTTTGTACTTCACGTGAAGCTAGGATTGACGGAGTTATAGGATGTTCCATGGCCACAGAAGTATGATTAGTTGTTACTGTTTCATCAAGGTCCAAGATGATTTGTCCATCTCTGGCAAGTTGCATGATCTTTTCCTTAAGAGTTATGCATTTCTCAAGGGGATGACTAAGCAATCTATGGTAATGACAATAGTTGGGATTAGTCATCTTGTTAGCTTGTTCCGGTCATTTTGACTCTGGCAATTGTATTACGTTCTTTTCTAGGAGGTCATCTAACATATTTGACAGGTCAGAATCAGCAAATGGATACTTTTTAGCCAACAACTCTTTCAATGTAGATCGCCCTTTTTTGAAATCTTTGATAAATGCATTTTGCTTATTGCCGAGCGTGGGATTCCTGGATATATTCATTGGTTTGTTGCTAATACTGACGACCATGGTCTCTTTGGCTTCTTCTTCGACATTTTGGTATTCCTCCTTTTCATCATACTTTTGAAAGTACGTTGTTTTTCTCTTATTGTGCCCCTTAATTGTGATTTCCATGTCATGAGCGCGCGTCGCCAGCTCTTGGAAACTTTTAGGCTTGAGGCCTTTCAAGATGTAGAGAATATCCCAGCTCATCCCGTTGATGCACATTTCCACCGCTGAGGTTTCGTTTAAGCGATCCTTGCATTCCAGACTCAGTGCGCGCCATCGGTTGATGTAGTCAACGACAAGTTCATCTTCCCACTGGGTTGTATTTGTCAATTCACTCATGCTGACAATGCGTCTGGTACTGTAGAATCTGTTGAGGAATTCATCTTCCATGTGACCCCAACTGTCAATTGACTCCGAGTCCAAATGTGACACCCCTCGTTGAGGCAACTAGATATAACTAGTAAATCGTGGTGGAAACACGAGATTTTTAAAACTTTTAAGACTTCTAATGAAGTCCAACGCGAGGTATCACCAACACGATAAATAAGTCTAGATAGTTAAGTTTAAGTTTACAACACAAGTCTATTTATTGGGGAAAAGATATCCCACGAATTAACATAAGTTCGAAAAGTAGGTGAGTCTATTATGTGATAACTAAATAAGGTCCGAGGTAAGAACTCGCTAGCTCACACGGTCTTCCCCACTTAAGCTTCATCACAAACCTGTCATTCATAATAAATATGAAAGCCACAGTCAGTGGGGAGTAACTCAGGGTTCTCCCAGCCACAATATGTCAAAATACAAGCAATTAGGAATTTAATCAAATAAAAAAGCATGAGAGTAAATACTTACGGCATTACGAAAATCATGATTAGTGGGCACAAGTAAATAGGAATGGTAAAGCACAAATGAGAGAAGAATTATTAGGTCAAACTGTCACATATCAACCCGACTCAAATGTAAGACAATTACAAAGTATAGACTCAAACAAGACAACCCTCTAGACTCCAACCTCTTGGTAGGACGACGATCATAATACAGTCCTAGTCTAAACCTGGCCAGACTCTCGGGATGGACGACACCCGATTCGACAAACGATACCAAATCGTATCCAAGACTCGAAATATGGTACACCTAACCGTGCCCGAAAGTCGAGTAACCTCAAGCAGAACCTTGTCACCTAACCGTGACCCCGGTCCAAAAAGGCGGAAGGAAAAATAGCCCAACTCGGAAACAATGGCACCTAACCGTGACCCAATGTCCGAGGGCAAATAAATAGGGAATGTCGAGTAGTCTCACAATGTAAAACGTCACACTCGGGTCCGAACAAGAACCATAACCATTATGCATGATCATAACATTAATGAGTCTTAAAGTAACCAATTATCGATAGGAAAGAAGATGCATGCATAGCTCAATCATTATTAGAAGTCGCAAGTGAAACAGAACAAACAGGGGACTCCCAAATGGGTGGTGTACCGGCCGCCCACCACCGGGGGACAACATGCCAAAGTCAAAATTTAAATAAAACTTACAGTGCACTCCCAGGTCCGGTCAAGAGACCGGCCATCACCCTACTGGGAATACGGCCAAATTTCAAAAACACATAAAACCTTCACAGCTCCCACCGGCCAAGAGACCAGGCCACGTGCCGTCACCCTACTGGGAATACGCCCAAAACTCAAAATCACCTAAAACCTTCAGATGTACTCCCAGTAATGGTCGAAGACCGGCTGGGACTACAGACTTTCTAAAATGTGCTCAAAATTTACAGGATCTCCCACCGGTCAAGAGATCGATGAAGCCGGTCACCCTACTGGGACTACAAACACGCGGATTCCATGCAAAACACTTCCAAACCATTTGAAACCAACAAAAATCGTTTCCCATCAATTGTTTACGTATCCTAGCATGATTCTAACTCGGAAAAACAACATATTTGAGCATGTGAATGGGTACGTTCGGATTCAAGAGATGTAGCATGAGATTTTCATCCAAACATGTGAGAATTGCAAACAAGCATGATATTCAACATCCAAATTAGCACCAATCATGAAAGATACAACTTTTAACATTCATATGAGATTATAACTACATAAAACCACACAATTCTATTCTAACATAAAAGTCGAGTAACCCATCACCGTTACCTTTTTGCACTTCAATCTTCTAAAGACTCGTCAATGATGTAGCTATCCTCCTCCGGGTTGTCCAAGTTCTCCCCTAAACACAAAAATAAAGGTATTAAGTCAAGAATCCACATCCTTGTAAGATGAGAATTTCGAAATAGAGGAAAAGATGGCGACTTTCTTACTTAGAAAGAAGGGAAATGAGAAAAGGAAGAAAATGGCGCGAAAAGGAACGAGATTGGTGAAGAATTGAGTGAGATATGGTGGTTTTAGGGTTAGTAAGGGAAGGTCCAACAATGGAGATGTGTTTGTTGGGAAATTTCAGAAATTAGAAGTGAGGGAGATGAAGTTGTGAGGGTTTAGTTGAGGTTTTGTGTAGAGAAAAGAGGGGGGAAAAGGCCCATGAGTCAAGTTAAGCCCAATAACTCAAAATGAGTCGGTATCCACTAGAATTTTCGTCCCAAGTCTACTATAACTCGAGACGGAGAATAATATTATTAAAATCTACACTATTATTACCGTTACACGGCTATGGCTATATTTTATGAAAATAAGCTTTAAATAATAATTATTTAATAAAAATTACTTAAAAGTTTATTTAAAATATTAGGAAAGCGCGGGTGTTACAATCATCCCACCTTTTAAAAAGTTTCGCCCTCGAAACTTGAAACGAAAAGGTATTACCTTAAGAAAACAAACTAGGGTACTTGACACGCATGGAAGCCTCCGGCTCCCAAGTCTCTTCTTCTACATCACCACACTTCCACAAAACCTTCACCAAGGGCACCACTTTGCTCCTTAGCTTCTTCTCCTTCTTATCCAAGATACGAATCGGTCTCTCCTCGAAAGAAAGACTAGGCTCAAGCTCAGGAATCTCATTTTGCAACACATGACTAGGGTCGCTAATGTATTTTATAAGTTGAGAAACATGAAAGACATCATGAACTTTACCCAAACTCGGGGGCAAATCCAACTTATAAGCCACGACACCAATCCTCTTTACCACTTCATAGGGTCCAATGTACTTCGGACTCAACTTCCCTTTGACTCCAAATCTCTTTACTCCCTTCATCGGGGACACCTTCAAGAACACTTTATCTCCAACTTCAAATTCCAAGGGTCGACGGCGAACATCGGCATAGGATTTCTGGCGATCTTGGGCGGCTTTCATTCTTTCACGGATGAGCTTCACTTGATCAATCGTCTCGGCTAACTTGTCGGGTCCTAGATCACGGACATCACTTTCTTGATCCCAACAAATCGGACTACGACATTTCCTTCCATAAAGGGCTTCATAAGGGGCCATCTTGATAGAAGCATGATAACTATTGTTGTAAGAAAATTCCACCAAAGGTAAGCTCTTCTCCCAACTAGAATGAAAATCAAGGGCACAAGCACGCAACAAGTCTTCTAGAGTTTGAATTGTCCTCTCGGATTGTCCATCGGTAGTGGCATGAAAAGCGGTACTCATCAACAACTTACTACCCATAGCATCTTGCAAAGCTTTCCAAAATCTTGAACAAAACCTCGGGTCACGATCCGAAACGATCTCCTTAGGAACACCATGGTAACGAACGATCTCTTCAACATAAGCACTAGCAAGACGGTCTAAACTCCAAGTCTCTTTGATAGGAATGAACCTAGCACACTTGGTCAACCTATCCACAACAACCCATACGGCATCCTTTCCACCAACGGTCTTAGGCAAAGCCATCACAAAATCCATGGAAATGGACTCCCACTTCCATAAAGGAACATCCAACGGTTGTAGCAAACCACCGGGTCTCTTATGCTCAATCTTTACTTGTTGACAAGTAAGACATCTTCCAACATATGACACAATGTCATTCTTCATGTTAGGCCACCAAAACTGAAGCTTCAAATCTTTATACATCTTGTCTCCTCCGGGGTGAATCGAATAAGGGGAAAGATGAGCTTCATCAAAAACTCTCTTCCTCAAATCAACGGCATCGGGTACGTACATGCGTCCTCGGTAACGAAGGTAACCTCTAGCATCAATCTCACAATCCTTTGCTTTCCCTTCAAGAAGCTTGGCTTGAAAACTTTTAAAGGTAGCATCGTCCACAAGGCTATCTAGAATCTCACGGTGAAGAACGGGTTCGGCAACTATAGCACCAAGATAATCAAAACCACTCTCTACAAGTTGCAAACTTAACTTACGAAACTCGGCACAAAGGTCATCGGGGAGCACACGAATGACACTCAAGGAATGAGTAGACTTCCTACTAAGGGCATCGGCAACCACATTTGCCTTACCTTCATGATACAACAACTCCATGTCGTAATCATTCACCAATTCCAACCATCGTCGTTGTCTCATATTCAAATCCTTTTGGGTGAAGATATACTTCAAACTCTTATGATCGGTGTAGATACGGCAATGGACTCCAATGAGGTAGTGTCTCCACATCTTCAAGGCATGAACAATGGCGGCTAATTCCAAATCATGAGTGGGATAGTTCACCTCATGAACTCTCAATTGTCGCGAAGCATAGGCAACAACTCTTCTATTTTGCATGAGAACACAACTCAAACCCATCTTAGAAGCATCACAAAACACATCAAAATCAACTCCATCCTCGGGCAAGGTCAACACGGGGGCGGTAGTCAACCTCTTCTTCAACTCTTGGAATGCACCTTTACAAGCTTCGGTCCACACAAACTTGGTCTCTTTCTTCAAAAGTTGAGTCATCGGTCTAGCAAGCTTGGAAAAATCTTTCACAAAGCGACGGTAGTAACCCGCCAAACCCAAGAAACTACGGATTTCACCAACATCGGTTGAACTCTTCCACTCGATCACGGCTTCAATCTTCGAAGGATCTACCATGACACCATCCTTAGATATCACATGGCCTAGGAAAGACACCTTAGACAACCAAAATTCACATTTGGATAATTTGGCAAACCACTTTTGACGACGGAGGATTCCCAAAATGATACGGAGGTGATCGACATGCTCGGCTTCGGACTTGGAAAAGATGAGAATATCGACGATGAAGACCACAACACACTTGTCTAAGAACTCACTAAAGGTCCGGTTCATTTGGTCCATGAAGATAGAAGGGGCATTGGTTAAACCAAAGGGCATCACCTTAAACTCGAAATGTCCATATCTCGTGCTAAAGGCGGTCTTAGGGATATCGGACTCACGAACGGGGATTTGGTGATAACCGGATCTCAAATCAATCTTGGGAAAAGTAGAAGCACCTTTGAGTTGATCGAACAAATCTTCAATTCTTGGTAGAGGATACTTGTTCTTGATGGTAACACGGTTAAGCTCACGGTAGTCAATGCAAAGTCTCATGGATCCATCTTTCTTCTTCACAAAGAGAACGGGAGCACCCCAAGGCGAAGCACTAGGTCTAATGAATCCTTTCTCAATCATCTCATCAAGTTGCTTTCTCAACTCCTTCAACTCGGTTGGCGCCATACGGTACGGGGCTTTAGCAATCGGACCGGTTCCGGGTACAAGTTCGATAGAAAACTCAACATCACGCTCGGGAGGAATCCCGGGCAATTCTTCGGGAAAGACATCGGCGAACTCACAAACCACGGGCACTTCTTCGATCTTTGGTAAGGAAGGGGAGGTCGAAGTCACCACACAAAGAAAGATTTGGTAACCTTTCCTCCTCATACTCATCAACTTCAAAGCGGAAATCAACTTCACACCTTCTTGGGAACGGACTCCTGTATATGACACACGAGTGCCTAGCGGACTCTTGAGGCGAATCTTTTGGTCTCTACACTCGAATCTTGCATCATACTTTGACAACCAATCCATACCCAAAATTACATCGAATTCCTCAAGGGGAAAACGAAGTAGGTTAGCGGGGAATAAGGTTCCCGAAATAGAGATAGAAATGTCGGAGAAAGTGAGGGAACAAGAGAACATTTCTCCGGAAGGTAAGGATATAGAAGTTTCCTCACTAGGAATTGGTTCAATGGCTAACTTTTCGGAGAATTTGGAAGATATAAAAGATAAAGATGCGCTGGTATCAAATAGAATAAGGCAAGGTTGTGAAGGAAATGTAGATCTATATACATACTAACATACTCATATATGTTTAAATTAATTTGTCATAAAATTAAATACGGATTTTATGCATGCAAACATTAAAACAAAATAGAGAAGAAATCATATTCTTACATTGGATGTATTGGTTTTATGGGCACAAAAGAAATCTCCTTTTCTTTTGTTCTTGAGCTTTCCTTTATAGATGAACCAAGATCCAAGTGTAGGATCTCTCCCTAAGCTTTATACCCAAGGCTTTCTCTTAATTTAATTAATATTACAAGAACTAGTATAATATTAATGTGGTAGAAAAATTGAACCAAAAATATTTATAAACACATAAATGTTTCGGTTTTTATGAGGAGAAAATGGAAGCTTTTATATCTCAAAAAAAAACTTGTTTTGATGATAGGGAGAATGAATAAAATTACACACAAATGAATGTAGTGTCATAGAAGAATATAAGGAAAAACCCTTTTGTTTTTCCTTTGTGAAAAACCGGGCAAGAAAGAGGAGGGAAGAAAAATAGAGCCAATGCATGCATTAGTTTGCCTTCACAAGGTTAATAGGGTTGCATGGCTACTCTTCCTTTTTAATCATTATGTTTACCACTTAATTATAAACATAATATTAAGCTTAATACTCCTCCAATTTTTCGGCACATTGTGTAATATGGATTCCATATTATTTTTGTCAATTGTCAATATGTCACATGTCACATGTCACATAAATTTGTTATGTATTTTTAACATATTAAAAATCAACGTATTGTCAAAAATACGTCACATACAAAAATCGACTTAGTAATATCATAATTACTTGTACCAAAAATTTTCACTAGTTTATAAATCGTATTTATAATAATTCATTCAATTCAATTGTTTCTTTAAAAAATAATTTCATCCGAGTAATGATACAATTCAATTACTCAGACCGTATCTCATTTAATCACATTTCAATTTGATACGTAAATTTTACTTCCAAAATCGTCCGTCAATTTTTCAAGTAATTTAATTAACTCGCAACATTTTACGATTAATTAAATAATCAATTAAGAGTATTGTCCTTTAGGTATGACCTAGGGGGTCAACTGATCACCACCGTCACACGACAAGGTGTCAAACTCTAGTCGACCAATCATTACCGATATATGTTGACCATTGACAATAATAATATTACTTCCCAATTGTATTCTTTAAAATGAGATTTAATAATGATTTTAAATCATATGATCGCACTATTGTTGAGGACACATTTCCCAACAATCTCCCACTTGTCCTCGACAAGTGTGCGTCACCAATTCTCTTGTCCTATTACTATCTCCCACTCAATGCAAGGTGTCTTTCGGGTCATACTTGCAAGTGATCATATCGAGAGTGGTTTCCTCGATCTGGAGAATAACTGATTGACCGGATTTATCCACTCTGGATACCTTCCGAGCGTGGCCACGCATTTACAGTTCATTACTCCTCGAGTGGCCCTGAGATATTGTTATAACCCTGACAAGGGGATGGACAATTCCTATCGCACTCATTCCCTTCGACTAGCCACAGCCATCATAACCCAAAATATGCCCATTTGACCCCATTTACGAAGGTCTTAGTAACACAAATCAAAGTTAATCAGAATCGAGCCATCTTAGGTGAACAGTCTTTAGTCAAAAGAATCGACTCATTAGAATACTATAGTAGCTCTCTCGCCACGACCAGGCTATATAAATTTGCCAGAACTCTATAAGTGGTCATTAGGCCCGACAAAATGTTCCTAATATCGCCTATGTGATCGACTAGTCATCTCACATGACTCTATGGCACTTGAACTTGCCATCAATCGCATCACACTCTAGTCACTTCGAGACGTCACCTCATACAAGTGACTATGGGCGAATACCATGCTAATCCGTGTTCACTTTAACGGGGTTCAATTGTCTCTACAACCCGTTTGGATGTAACAAAGTATAAAATGAGTTTTTAAAGAAAAACTCGAACGACAAATGCGATTATCACATATGAATAGTCAATGCCTGATTACTATTTCATATTCTATAATCTAATTTGATCTTGTATGTAGTTGTTCATTTCAATTCAATTGAAATAACATGACTCATCATGTTTAGCCTTTGAGAAGGCTTTGGTTAGTAGGTTTTATCAACTTCTTGTACCTTACTCAACCTTACTACATATTCATTTTCCTTTGTAATGTATACATTTGCATGACAAAACTTTCTGAGTACGTGTCGAGATCCAATCAAGACATAGGCCCTCTTAGCCTAAGAATAGCTCCCACTGGTTTCACAGTGTGCGGGACTCATCCTCTTGCACATCTCATGATTGCAAGTGTACTCAATTTCCGTTATAAATATCTCTCATTGTTCTTTATTGCCTAGAACGATTCTAGAAAATCTACTTCTTAATTAACATAGCCGCAATGGTATCTTAACCATCTTGATGTGTTTTGATTATGGTTTTGTCGGAAACCATGCGCAATCTCAATTGTCAATTGTCACTTGTGTAACACCCTTACACAAAATTGCATCATAAACACTTTGCTTTACTTCCTTAATGCTTCTGCAAGCACTTAAGGGTAATCTTTTCATACCAGGTAAAGATTACTTAAATTCGATTTTGAAAACAATTCATCATACTCAAAGTATATGAAGTGTTATACATCATTACTCATTTAATTGATCTGGCAGCGGAAGCAAATGAAATCAATCAAATATGTTCAATTTAATTGAACTAGTCATGAATCTTATCAACATAAGACTTCTTACTGACGCTAATATCATGTGGATTTATCTTCATAGATCCGGATATTAAAGATGTATTATAATACTCCAAAAGTCTTAAATCATTCTCAATGATCAATATGTCATCCACATATCGGACTAATTAAAATTTCCGTAACTCCCACTAAACTCCATGTATAAACACAACTTCTTGACTTATCGAGAAATGTTTTATCACATGAATAAAATGTTGATTACAACTCATTGATGTCCTACTTAAGACCCTCTCTTAAGTTTCACATTATCTTAGGATTGCAAGAATCTACAAAACTCAAGACATGTATTGAATACATCACTTCTAATTGAAGAAGTGGGTTTTAGATTCACTCGCTATGTATTTCATGATAATGAAACACAATCCCTAAGAAGATCCAAATAGACTTAAGCATTTCAATTGGTGTAAAAACCCTTTGCAACCAATCAACCTTGAAATCTCACTTTATTAGTGCAAAACCCTTTGCAACTAATCAAGCCTTTTTATTTCGGATTTTCATGGCTCTAAGCCTTATATTGAGTTGTGACTTAAACACTCTTATGTAAGTCCTTTGTCGATTACTTTCCAGAAGTAATCAACTTGAATCAAACAATTTGTTTTGTAAGTTATAAGCTCTTTACTTTCTTAAAAGTAGCATGAATTCATCATTTTTAACAAGTGACGAATTTAACCTCCTAGGTTTTGAAGAAACAACGTCTGCCACAAAACGTCTCATGTAGCCAAGAAAGACCAGTTTCTTGCGACATAATATTCTTTGTGGCATTCTTTGTGGCTCTTGAATAATTTCTCCCACTCTGTCTTCTAAAAATAAACTTGTATTTTAGAAAGACAGCTTTACGAGCCGCAAACCCGTCGTACTCGTGATAATTGAAGAGGAAAAATGAGCATTTGTTTCTTGTGAAAAACTTACAACCATGGTACGTTTACCATTTCATATCTCATATGATTCGATTTAGTGGAAAATAAATTAGACAAAAATGATAAATTCCCCAAAAAGATCAAGTAACTCAAAGTAACTTGATTGAAGTCCAAACCATATCGAATAGCGTTTGAATTCACATCCAACCACACATTATTCCATAATGCGTGTTAAGAGAGATTAACTTGTGATACTATATCACATTTCCTTTGGCTTATATCAAAGTCTTCACTTTGATAATCCCATCACGACTTAAATCGTGATTCCTTGAACTCTTTGAAATTCTTCAAAGATTTCTCTATTTACCTTATTAAGTGAACATATTAGCGTCAACTTAAATCGTTGGTAAAAGAAAATGATCAACCTATTTTGGATCGATGATTTACAAACTCGATCTCCTTTTCAACCAAAAGGCACGAGACATCTTGCTTTGAATACAAGATACGCATATACCATTAACAATCTAATGGTTTCAAGAGTACTCGATACCTCTTTGCGTTCATCATTCCAAAATTTAAGTTTTAATCTTGGGTTACCAATTTGAGTCTTGCATCATCTTCATGATATATCATTCTAGCTTGGTTTAGAATATAATCACCTTGATGATGGGCTAGCCATACATCAAATCATGGTGTATAGGGTCACAAAAGTGAAACCTCTTTTGTATCTTAACAAATTTGTATTCTTATTTAGAGTTTATGTACTTAATAGTCACAATTAAGTACAACTCCAAACCCGAAAACTAGATTGAGTGCATAATGACTCTATCTCTCGACATCATTGATGCTAGTCGTCATATTCTAATCATTCTATGTATCAAGTACAACGATGTAAACCACCACCGGTTTCTAATATTGACGAAGTGGTACTAGCAAAATTTATGTCAATCATATAAACATTTAAAGAAGAAGATCCTATTAGATGTCCCACAACTAATTTGTTGATTCTTCAATAATTTGGGGTAGTTTCCTTTCTCGTGTCTAACATTTAAGACAATGGAAACTTTATCGGTCGGGATTGATAGGTTTAGTATCGTCATTCTCAACAACTTTACCTTTAACATTACCTTGTATCAATTCCATTATAATCTTTACTTCTTGAACCTCGTTCTCATCTTAACGGTTTAAGAAAATGCTCCCACTCAATTCAATGAGTCTTTACTTAGAGAAGCAAAGTTGAATCTTATGAAGATTACTCTTTTTAGTCTTAAAACTTTCATTGAAGTGGTTGCTCTATTTTGGTCAATTACGAATTCTGACAAAACTAATTACCAAAATTATTTATCGCTTCAAGGTACTTAATTCAATTAAGTATATGAAACATAATCCATTGTAAGTAGATGTGTTAGTCTAGAATCAAAAACCTGTTTGATAATGAATAACATTAATCTATACTCCTTTCAAGAGATCCTTAGCAATGGTTCATTTGAGGTTTTAGAAGCACATTCATATTTTGTCTTTAGTTACGATATTATAAGGAGATTTGAATCAAAATCGAAATGATATCGTATATGAATTGTGGTAAAGAAATAGAACAATATGATAACGGAATAATGGAAAACAAAACATTCATCGTTATATTAATACTTGTAAACAAGTATAACATTTACATAGTGACCTCTACCCAACTATGATAAATGATTCCAAGATCCAAATTCATATTAACTTGGGCACGGGGTAGCCGATGAAACCCTTATCAATATAACTCGGTGGATTAACTCTTTAATCGATTCTACTTTTAGAACTCTCGGTCGATAAAATTACTCTAATATTTATCTATAGCCCAAAACACATCAACAAGGGCACGGGGTAGCCGATGAAACCCTTATTAATTACTTTTGTTGAGTTCAATCCAAATTTCGAATAAATGTGACCATTATCCAAACCCACATTAACTTAGGCACGGGGTAGCCGATGAAACCCTTATCAACATGAATTCGGTGGATTAACATTTATCACCCACTTCCCCTACGTAACAAGGTTTGTACCCCAGGGTGGCCGAGTGCACTCCCCTCGCGAAATAGGTTTTCATGGTTTCTACTATTTGGTAAGGCTATGTCTCAATTAATTGTTTTAGCGAGAGGTCATGTCAATTTATTATCTATCACGTTTTAAGTGAACTAAAGCGGTGAACTACGATAATTCTAATTGACACGGTCGATGAACTCGATAAAATGACAATGCATGTTTAGTTGTGGCGATTTAGCAATGCATGTGACATAAAATAAAATGCAAGCATAAAAGTAAATAAATCCTAGTATGGCCTTTCCTAAAATAGAAAAACTCTTTAACTATTACATATTCGGAAACCAACTCCATTGGTCCCTTGAACTTCGGTTGTGGCACGTATCTCGAGGTAACACCGTCTTTATGTATCGCCATTCTAGAAGAAATCCGTCTTTGGGAACTCCGGAATGAATAAAATTACATAATTTCCTATTATACATTTGTAACTAAAATAAAATAAATCTATTAAATTACAAAACGGTGATACGAGATCACAAATAAAATTACAACCGAATCGATATTCCCATACATTTCGGGAAATAGCAATTAAATCTAAGGCCATACTAAGTAAAATTACATAATTCAAAATTACATAAATTAAAAATATGACAATCATAAAGAAAATGCAGCATTATAATATGTATGAACATGCTCAATTTTATGCTAAATCGCCTTTAATTAGCCAATATCGTATATTACTCGGTTTTTACGGATTTGCGTGATTTCAACATTTTTATAATCACAAAATAAATAAACTCATATTTATGCATAAGTTAATTACCCTAACCTCTTAGGACTCAAAATATAGTCTTCACTAATAATTTGACCATAATTAACCCATATTTTATAAAATTGTTCATAAATGGACTAAAAATTACAAAATAAGCTATTAAACTTCAAATAAATCACAAAATTTCAAATAAATTCAAAATTTGAAATTTAAACTCATGAACATTCTGGAAAAATTCCATGACACTCATAATGTTCAAAAACTTAGGTTAAAAAAATTTCGAAAATTTACCGGAAAAACAATGTTGCGGTTTATCGATTTTTAATAAATAATCATAAAAACATGGAAAAATTATTTTCACTAACTTTTCAATTTTAGATCTGAAAAAGATAATAAAATGCAACATTAGACGTTTTTCCTAAGTCATAGATTATGTTTTATTAATTTTCCACTAATAATGTCACTATTTATGCTATTTTTCTTCAAAAATTCATAAATCATGCTAAAAGACTTCTTTATAGCCAATTATTTTACACACATCTTGTAAAATTGCATGTGACAACATATTAATTTTCTATGACCAGATTCGAAATTTAACTCATATTAACCTATTTTTCACTTAAATCCGAATTTAATAATGAAAAATTCATTTTTCGAGCATAACAAGTCAAAAAATTATGAAAATTTACAGGTTATCTCAAAATAATATATGTGACAACATATCCAAAAACCAAGTGAAAATTCGAAGTATAGCTAATTTTAGACCAAAAATGACATTTTTACTCATAAAATCACATTTAAATGTCATTATAGTAAATTATGAACAATAAAAATCCGAAAAATTAACCAAAATATCCTAAAACATTTTAGGACCAGAAATATTAACATGCATGGATTGATTTCGTGATATCTCATAATAACACAAATTTTACAAGTTTTATTTGTTATTCTTATAACTCGGAAAAACTTTTAACCGATTTGCATGCAAACAACCGTGGCTCTTGATACCGATTGAAGGAAATGTAGATCTATATACATACTAACATACTCATATATGTTTAAATTAATTTGTCATAAAATTAAATACGGATTTTATGCATGCAAACATTAAAACAAAATAGAGAAGAAATCATATTCTTACATTGGATGTATTGGTTTTATGGGCACAAAAGAAATCTCCTTTTCTTTTGTTCTTGAGCTTTCCTTTATGGATGAACCAAGATCCAAGTGTAGGATCTCTCCCTAAGCTTTATACCCAAGGCTTTCTCTTAATTTAATTAATATTACAAGAACTAGTATAATATTAATGTGGTAGAAAAATTGAACCAAAAATATTTATAAACACATAAATGTTTCGGTTTTTATGAGGAGAAAATGGAAGCTTTTATCTCTCAAAAAAAAACTTGTTTTGATGATAGGGAGAATGAATAAAATTACACACAAATGAATGTAGTGTCATAGAAGAATATAAGGAAAAACCCTTTTGTTTTTCCTTTGTGAAAAACCGGGCAAGAAAGAGGAGGGAAGAAAAATAGAGCCAATGCATGCATTAGTTTGCCTTCACAAGGTTAATAGGGTTGCATGGCTACTCTTCCTTTTTAATCATTATGTTTACCACTTAATTATAAACATAATATTAAGCTTAATACTCCTCCAATTTTTCGGCACATTGTGTAATATGGATTCCATATTATTTTTGTCAATTGTCAATATGTCACATGTCACATGTCACATAAATTTGTTATGTATTTTTAACATATTAAAAATCAACGTATTGTCAAAAATACGTCACATACAAAAATCGACTTAGTAATATCATAATTACTTGTACCAAAATTTTTCACTAGTTTATAAATCGTATTTATAATAATTCATTCAATTCAATTGTTTCTTTAAACAATAATTTCATCCGAGTAATGATACAATTCAATTACTCAGACCGTATCTCATTTAATCACATTTCAATTTGATACGTAAATTTTACTTCCAAAATCGTCCGTCAATTTTTCAAGTAATTTAATTAACTCGCAACATTTTACGATTAATTAAATAATCAATTAAGAGTATTGTCCTTTAGGTATGACCTAGGGGGTCAACTGATCACCACCGTCACACGACAGTAATGTCAAACTCTAGTCAGCCAATCATTACCGATATATGTTGACCAGTTGACAGTAACAATATTACTTCCCAATTGTATTCTTTAAAATGAGATTTAATAATGATTTTAAATCATATGATCGCACTATTGTTGAGGACACATTTCCCAACAGGTTGATCAAAAATTGAGAACATACCCGTGATGATATCGGGATGAGCGGCGGCTTCGGCTCGACTCATGACAAAGATGGTTCCTCTTGGCCTAGCATTTGGAGTAAGAGCATTCTTCTTCTCGGGGCAATCGGCAACACGATGTCCGGGCTTCTTACAATGAAAGCAAGTCAAGGGCTTGCCATAACATCCAACTCCGGGGTGTAGAGCTTGTCTACAATGGTAGCACTTACGGTCCTTCTCAAGTTCATTGGTTGGTGTGGGAACTTGTCCTCTAGATTCTTGAACTCTTGGTCCTTGTCCTCCATGGTCTTGCATCCTTGGCACAAACCTCCTCTTGTTGGCATAGTTGGAAGTAGAAGGCACAAATGGTCTCTTGCCATGAAAGTTAGAACAATAAGAATGAGAAGAGGAGTGGGTTTTAGAATCTTCCTCAATGGCCTTCAGAGAGCTTTCGGCCCAAATAACATCATCATAGACTTCCACAAAGGTAGTTGAGCTTCTTCTCACCATGCTTTCCACCTTAGGATTAAACTTGTTCTTGTAGAAGTAGACACGATCCTCTTATTCTTTCACGAACTTGGAGGCATAATGAGCAAGTTCATTAAACATGTCGGTGTAGACTTGAATTGATAGCTTCCCTTGCTTGAATTCCATGAATTCCTTCAATCTTTGTTGCTTGAGCTCCTTAGGGTAGAAGCGGGTTTCCACAAGTGACTTGAAGCGGCTCCAATCGAAGTTGGGGTCTTGAGTAGCGGTAGGACCGGTCAAAGTCCACCACCTATCGGCTTCCTTCACAAGAAAGTGATAGGCTAATCTCACCTTGTCCTCCTCTCGGGCATCAAAGAGAGAGAAGTTCTTCTCCATATCACGAAACCACTCCGAGAGAGCAACGGGATCCACTTCACCACCATAGGTCCTAGCCTTGTTCCTTGCTAGTTGACTTGCAATCCAAGCATAACTTCCTTGATGGTTAGCTTCGGGTGCAGGGGGAGCGGGTTGAGCATTTTGTTGATTAGCAAGTACTTGAGTGAGGGCTTGCATGATAGCATTTTCCACATTGGTCGCTCGTACCATCTTTTCGCACAAGAGCAAACAAGTTAGAACCTATCACAAAACATACACAAAAAGGCTACCAACTTAGGTCCTTAATTCTACCCATCTCTCATTCATTATTCAAGGTCAAGTAAGAATTTTAAGTTGGGGTACACGTGTGTGCGTCGGGAGCAATATATGCTCTGATACCAACTGTGACACCCCTCGTTGAGGCAACTAGATATAACTAGTAAATCGTGGCGGAAACACGAGATTTTTAAATCTTTTAAGACTTCTAATGAAGTCCAACGCGAGGTATCACTAACACGATAAATAAGTCTAGATAGTTAAGTTTAAGTTTACAACACAAGTCTATTTATTGAGGAAAAGATATCCCACGAATTAAAATAAGTTCGAAAAGTAGGTGAGTCTATTATGTGATAACTAAATAAGGTCCGAGGTAAGAACTCGCTAGCTCACACGGTCTTCCCCACTTAAGCTTCATCACAAACCTGTCATTCATAATAAATATGAAAGCCACGGTCGGTGGGGAGTAACTCGGGTTTCTCCCGGCCACAATATGTCAAAATACAAGCAATTAGGAATTTAATCAAATAAACAAGCATGAGAGTAAATACTTACGGCATTACGAAAATCATGATTAGTGGGCACAAGTAAATAGGAATGGTAAAGCACAAATGAGAGAAGAATTATTAGGTCAAACTGTCACATATCAACCCGACTCAAATGTAAGACAATTACAAAGTATAGACTCAAACAAGACAACCCTCAAGACTCCAACCTCTTGGTAGGACGACGATCATAATACGGTCCTAGTCTAAACCTGGCCAGACTCTCGTGATGGACGACACCAGATTCGACAAACGATACCAAATCGTATCCAAGACTCGAAATATGGTACACCTAACCGTGCCCGAAAGTCGAGTAACCTCAAGCGAAACCTTGTCACCTAACCGTGACCCCCGGTCCGAAAAAGGCGGAAGGAAAAATAGCCCAACTCGGAAACAATGGCACCTAACCGTGACCCAATGTCCGAGGGCAAATAAATAGGGAATGTCGAGTAGTCTCACAATGTAAAACGTCACACTCGGGTCCGAACAAGAACCATAACCATTATGCATGATCATAACATTAATGAGTCTTAAAGTAACCAATTATCGATAGGAAAGAAGATGTATGCATAACTCAATCATTATTAGAAGTCGCAAGTGAAATAGAACAAACAGGGGACTCCCACCGGGTGGGTGGTGTCTGTCCGCGCCACCCACCGGGACAACATGCCAAAGTCAAAATTTAAATAAAACTTACATACAGTGCACTCCCAAAGGTCGGTGGTCAAGAGACCATTCCACCCCACCCTACTGGAATACGGCCAAATTTCAAAAACACATAAAACCTTCATGCGCTCCCAGTAGGTCAAGAGACCAAGCCATTGCACACCCTACTGGGAATACGCCCAAAACTCAAAATCACCTAAAACCTTGATGTACTCCCAAATGGTCGAGACCTACTGGGACTACAGCTTTCTAAAATGTGCTCAAAATTTACAGGGATCTCCCAGTACCGGTCAAGAGACCCAGGCCACGGCACCCTCCTTGGGGGACTACAAACACGCGGATTCCATGCAAAACACTTCCAAACCATTTGAAACCAACAAAAATCGTTTCCCATCAATTGTTTACGTATCCTAGCATGATTCTAACTCGGAAAAACAACATATTTGAGCATGTGAATGGGTACTTTCGGATTCAAGAGATGTAGCATGAGATTTTCATCCAAACATGTGAGAATTGCAAACAAGCATGATATTCAACATCCAAATTAGCACCAATCATGAAAGATACAACTTTTAACATTCATATGAGATTATAACTACATAAAACCACACAATTCTAACATAAAAGTCGAGTAACCCATCACCGTTACCTTTTTGCACTTCAATCTTCTAAAGACTCGTCAATGATGTAGCTATCCTCCTCCGGGTTGTCCAAGTTCTCCCCTAAACACAAAAATAAAGGTATTAAGTCAAGAATCCACATCCTTGTAAGATGAGAATTTCGAAATAGAGGAAAAGATGGCGACTTTCTTACTTAGAAAGAAGGGAAATGAGAAAAGGAAGAGAATGGCGCGAAAAGGAACGAGATTGGTGAAGAATTGAGTGAGATATGGTGGTTTTAGGGTTAGTAAGGGAAGGTCCAACAATGGAGATGTGTTTGTTGGGAAATTTCAGAAATTAGAAGTGAGGGAGATGAAGTTGTGAGGGTTTAGTTGAGGTTTTGTGTAGAGAAAAGAGGGGGAAAAAGGCCCATGAGTCAAGTTAAGCCCAATAACTCAAAATGAGTCGGTATCCACTAGAATTTTCGTCCCAAGTCTACTATAACTCGAGACGGAGAATAATATTATTAAAATCTACACTATTATTACCGTTACACGGCTATGGCTATATTTTATGAAAATAAGCTTTAAATAATAATTATTTAATAAAAATTACTTAAAAGTTTATTTAAAATATAAGGAAAGGGCGGGGTGTTACACCAAATCCGTGTACCAATCGAACGCAATTCCTTTAAGGGAACGCACGAACTGCTTGACTAGACGATCACCATCAGTCCCAGCATTGTTGCAGGTCTCCACGAAGTGGGCGATGTGTTGCTTTGGATTTCCCTTCCCGTCGAACTGTTGAAACTTCGGAGGCTGATAACCAAGAGGCATGCACAAACTGTCAATCCTCTTAGTATAAGGCTTGATGTAGCGCTCATTGCTGGTCGAGCTATTGCCTAGCTGACTTTTGATTGTATTGACTATCAACTGTTGGATTTGGTTTTCAGTGAAGGCGCCAATTGCATGGCCGGAAGGCTTTCCACTATCATCTTTGTCATCATCCTTATCGGTATCATCATCCTTGTCGGAGTCGGTGTGCTCACTTGCTATCTTCTTCTCACGGAGCTCCACCACCTCTTTCTGAAGTTCTTCAAGTTTCTTGTTCTTCTCTTCATTTTCCTTCATCATCTTTTCGAGCAGATTACTCATGTTTTGGATTTGTTCCTCAATAGTAGAACCAACAATCACCATGACTGAAACACTAGAGGCATCCTTCTTCTTTGACGAAGCCCTAGGTTTGTAAGAGGAAGCCTTCTTGTCGACCTTATCACTTCGAGTCTCTTCGCGCGAAGAAGTAGAGGCAGCAAGGATAGCTGTAGCAGCAGCAACTATGGAGGCAACATGGATCTTGCGCGGCCTGGTAGGGATATGCGCAGAGCGTAGGCTGGTAGCAACAGTGTTGATAGCAGACTTCTTTGTCATTCCTCTACTGCAGATTACAACTGGTTGCGCGGCTGGGGAGGAAGCAGCAGCAGGAGTATCCTGCAGGATAGCTGCGTAGGTCTTCTTGTGGGTGCTGGAAGAGGTGTCTTTCTTGGTAGGCATCTTCTTATAGCGGTAGACTTAATTTGTAAAGTAGTAGAGATGAGAGGTAGAGATTTTCACGTCGGGTTCACCAAATTTGTAACGACAAATTTTGTATTGCGATAACTGAAATACAAAACAAGGAAACAAAATGAGTTTTATTAATATCAGAAAAGTTCGTGTACAATCTCTAATAATCCTCTGATTCTAACTAAACAAATAGGGTACGCGTGCACGATCCACGTAAGGGGTGCGCGTGCGTTTTGCAGGGGGTGCACGTGTAGAGGGTGTATGCACTCTACGCGCGACGTTGACTTGTATTCTTGAGAGGGTCGAACGACTTGAGTCTCTCTTGAATGTTTGAATGTTTAAATATTCGAGTTTGAATGTTTGAGTTTTCTTGCGCAGGCGGCACGAATTTGTTGTGCTTGTTGACTGCTTACGTTGAATTTCACGAGATTTTCAGAGAGAATTCCAGAACTTTTCTTTTATTCGAGTTTTTCTATCTCCGAGTTTTCTCTATCTTTTCTGAAATGAATAAACTTGGGGTATTTATAGAGAAAAAGTTGGGCTTTTTCCTCGGGCTTGGTCGCAGGCCCATTTCTCGGCTTGTTTGCAAAGTTGGCCCAAATTGACTTTTGTTTGGACCCAAATAACTCAGAATGACCCAAATTTGATTTAAAAGGGACAAAAATAACTAAATTGAGTAATTTATTTATTATTAGCTCAAATTAATTAATTTCTGTATTTTCGACATTTAAATAAAATGAAGGAAACATGCACTATCACAAGTAGGGATGGCAATGGGTAGAGTGCAGGTAGGGTCCGCCTGACCTTAATTCACCCGAGATTTTCCCTTTGGACCCGTGCACCTGCACCCGCAAGGGTCTAAAATTTGAGGACCCATACCCGGACCCTATGGGTAAGGGTAGAGGTCCTGGGTCTACCATGGTCCGAGTTTACCACTTTTAGTAACAAGATTAACGATTATAGGGTCTATGATATTAAAAAAATTATCTTTTGCTTTAACATTATGAGTTTATTAATCTGCCGTTAATGGTGGTTGTCGGTCGTCACGGCTATTAGAGAGGTAGTTGCGATCGCGTATCGGTCTTTGTGGTGGTGGTTTTCTTGTGTCAGTGGTGGAGTGGTGGTATTGTCAAAAGAGTTTGGTTGAGTTTTATCACTTTATGGGATGAGGGAAGAAAAGAGACTTTAGTTGGGTTTACTGATCTGTAGGTATGAATTGAGAAAAGTTGTAATTTTGATTTTTTTTTTCTTTAATAAAGGGTAAGGGTCGGGTATGGGTCTCATAACTTAGACCCGGACCTGGACCCGAAATATTTTCTTAAGACCCATACCCGACCCATATCCATTGGGTCTGAAAAAATGAGACCCATACCCGACCTATTAGGGTCCGACCCTCAAGGTCTGAGTCGGGTCCCCGACCCACTGCCATCCCTAATCACAAGCTCTCGCTTCACTAAGATCCACCATTTCTAATCGAATAAATTAATAATTCCTTAAAAAACACAAATACTTGGGTAAAATGGCCTTAGAAACTCGCTTCTCGAACAAATGCAATGATCAGTTCATCACAATGAATCACAACACCACTCTCATCCAGACATCCACCTAGCTCAATCCCTCATCCTCCACAGTCTCTCATAAGCTTGCTAAATAATATCAATACAAAAACCAACAAAGCTCATCACTTTGCAAAATAATATCAATTAAATCAACACATAAACATGGGCAGTGCCGGAACAAGGGGGGCTATCAAGGGAGTTCGCTACCTCGAAAATGAAAATTAGAAACTTTCATCCAAAATTCGGAAAAGAATTACTCCCTTCATTGATATCCAAATTACAAATCCTGGTTCCGCCACGGAACATGAGGGAATCCAACATGAAACAAACAAAAACCCAATTCACCAAAATCATTCCACAACAAACCCAACTAAACTTTTTACATAATAAACATAAAATTCAACCAAAAAGCATACAATCAACCCTAAAAAACCAAACCAACAACAAAAAGTCAATGAAAAACACAATTACAAAACATAAAAGAGGGAAAAGCTGAAGAATTTACAGTGGAAGAAGGTGAAAGGCGAAAAGGGTATCATCAAAAACAAGAGATTGAAGGGATTTAGGTGATTTGGAATAATAAGAACGGAGAATTACACCAAGTTCTTTACAAGCAATTGGATATTTGTAAGGGATAGAAAGTGAATCTCTTAATCCTAAATTAGTGTATTTTTCTAATGAATTTGTCATAATTTGATTGTTGATTTGGGTAATTGCGAAGAAAAATTTGAAAAAAATATGTGGAATTTATTCGGGAGATTGAGCAATAGAAGCGGGTTGCTTGGAGGAATGTGGAATTGTGGATGGAAAGGGGTGGTTGTTGGGCGGGTGATGGTGATGGTGATGGAGGCACATAAATTGATCGGGTTGGGTCGGATTTAATTTCATGCTACTGTGATTCGACCTGTTTAAGTCATCCTTTATCTATAAAAGCTGAAGCCAATAAAGCTTTCCTATTGGTCCATGGTTTTAAGGATTAAAAAGAAAAAAAAATTAAGGTAGGACCCCCAATGTTCATCCTACAAATTTAATTACCCTCTCTCCTATATTTTAATTTTAGTTTACGATATTTTAATTTTAGTTTTAACTTTTTTTATAATTACATATTATACATATATATTTTCCTAAAATGTTAGGAATACATCTGAATGAAAACAATTAAAAAAAATTACAAAATGAATAAAATTACAAATTATTTGTACTGGTTTTCTTATTGATAGGTACCCAAATAACATTCCTATACAAAAAAAATGCAAGTCTCGATAAGAATTAAAACACATTCATATAATTATAATTCATAATGTTAAGAAATATACAAAATTTAGCAAAATTTGAAAAGAATTCATATAATTATAATGTTAAAAAAAATACACATGGTAAAGATTTTAATGATTATAAAAAAGTACCAGCACTAATTTTCTTATCTTAAAAAAACCAGAAGTCTTACAAAGCATTATTATGAGACAAAAACATTTATTTAGTAATCAGGCATCAACAATATTATATTTACAATTTCAATACCGTCATTTGAATTTAACATTTGAATAAAGAAGCGCAATTCATTATATGTGGTTACATTAATAAATAAGAGGCCCGATTAAATTCAATATCGTCTCTATGGACAATTTATATTATTACGATATTGAACACTTAACATCTGTTGTTACGACCCGTGCATTTTTTTGCACGGGTGTAAAACTAGTTTATTTGTAAATTTAAAAATTGCTTACTTTTTTTGGTATATAAATTGTTTCCCAAAATGTTTTGTTGTGATTTTATCTTAATACTACGATGTGTCCTTTTGCTACTAGACACGTCGAATGTAACTCCTATCGATCCACCAGTCCGTAGAGAGCGATAACTTACCTTTGAGTAATGTCTTACCGAGAATACTCGCAAGCAAGACTTTCTCTTTACACAAATTGTCATTTAATTTGTAACTACACAATTCTATCACAAGCTTGTGACCTCTCATTAGTAGTGCGCCAGTAATTTTAAAACCCGATCCCCTCTTGTTAGCCTCGTAGCTAAACCCTTAATTGGAACGACTAGTAGTATTCAATAATGCAATAATATTCGTTCACTTGCGAGGTATCTTAAAACATAAGCAATATAAATGTAAACTCAACACTGGCAATACCATGGCATAACTCATGTATAATACATATAACGGAATAATGCATTACATCATACTGTAGTTTTTATTTAGGTAGCAGACATAGCTGCTATACATCATACAGTAATATAATATTTTTAATCCATGATGATATTATTAAGCCATAAATCCGAAATTTGCATTGAGGGTAGCATAGTCTGGGACTGGGTCATAGATTTGGGCGTCGACGCACGTCTTCGAGTACGAGTCATGGGCTTCACTTGTGGTTGAACCTTCCTCCAGATTTTCACGGATTTGGTCCCAACTTATCAAATCCATGCGCACTTTGGTTCCACATGCAACATAAACCTATCATACAAAAATCAATTATTGTAGCGTACGTACTTCCTACTTCGTCCCTTCCATTTATCAGATTCCTTGCATTTCTTTTTTCGATATATTCAGCTGTCTCTTTACGTTTGATTAAAAATTTTAAATGCTCCTCACAAAGACTAAAAAAAAAAAAGTAAAAGTAAACAAATGATTGAGACATAGAAAATATATAATTAGGTTAACTGGGTAATTGAGATTGATACCCGGTTAGGAATTGCAGTATTATCAGCGGGAGCATAAAATGCAAGGATCCATGCACACGGGAAGCCACTCGCGTTAGGGGGGCTACTGTATTGTACGGCGGCCATGGAACCTAATTCGCCTTCCCTCACATGAAGGAATTTGGAATTAGCATTGTTCGGAATGTTATCAGGAAAGGAGCCTGTTGAAGGAGTTCCCAACCAATTGATACACCTATCCAATGTCATTAAACTTGAAGGAGTCTTGTTGTTCATTGTGGCCCTTGTGCCATATTGAGCTTGATTCACATTTGAACATGCTCCTTTTCTAACTTGCATCGATGCCATTTTTCTGTAGTATACATAAGAAAATCATCATTTGGGAAATGTATCGAGATTCGTTGTTTCAAAATTACTCTAATGTTAGTACTCCCTTCGTCCTGATCATTCAAAAGCAGTTAATGATTATTAAACCACAACTTGTACTACCAGAGTACCAGTCTACCACTAGTGGTATAGTTTACGAGCTTCTGTATAATGTTCACGAGCTTAATTGTAACGTTTATGAGATTTATTGTTACATTGTCGAGTTTATTCAAATAGGTTATTCGTTCAAAAAGTTAGAGCGTTGAATTCAGAAACAATACATATAAATAAACTCAGTACTACTGTGTAACTCATAAACTTTGAAACGCTCAGAAAAATATACAATAAAAACATTCTCAAAATAAAAACGTAAACAGATAATTACCTCTTGAGAATTGGGAAGATATATGTCGAAAAACGCGCTCTTTTTTAGTTTACTTAAATTCTCTGCTCACCGCGATTGAATTTATAAGCAAATAAGCTACGTAGAATATTGTAAAAGCAAATTGTCTTCGAAACTTTATACTTCCTGCGTCGAATTCAAGCTCATTTAGATTCGTCATGGTGAATTGTGATGGAGATTTTATCCAACAGAATAGTATCAATGTTATCTACAAATGGTGTAATGAAACATTTTTCGCCATTTATTTTTGTTTGACGTGTATCTTTCATTCTCTCTTTATAAATTCCTTTTAAGTGAAGGGGGAACGGATAAGTCAATAACGATAAAGACGGGTGGAAAACGGCATCTTTAAGTTACTACTCGTATAATAATTTTGGTATAAAACCGTCATATAAATATTATTATAAAATAAAGTGATATTTTACTTAATTAACCCTATTGACTGAATTATTATCGACCACTATTTTTTAATGATAAGCGGATCAATCTTTTGGACATACTCAAGTTATTAGAAAACCCCTTTTGTCGTAACCCTTTACTAATAATTGTGGTTTGAAATAACTATTTTATTTGATACATAATTTCATATTAAACGTACTCATTTTATCATAAAGTATCAGCATCTTTATTTGTAAATCGTTTTAGTTTTCTCAAATCAGTTTTTATTTCATGCAAATACGTATTTATGCAACAAGTATCAATCACCCCTATCTAATAATATTATTACCATTTTATCGTATATATTCTTATCTCATTTGGTTGGGTTTAATTCCTGACTCTGCCACTGTTTATTACTGTGAGGACTAAAAATTTCTCTCAGTTATATATTATCTTTCAACAATTTGCTAAAAAAATTTTCCAGTAAAGATCGGGTGCCTAATTCACAAAACAGTTTTTCTATTTTCTAATGTGTACTCTAAAGGCACACATTAAGAAGTCTTAAAAAGAAATATTATGGGATTATTTTATGAAAAATGTAACAATGAATTTTTTTAATTTCTCATGAAATAATCTTGAAAATCTTTCCTCATATAATTTCCTAATTATATATCGGTAGGACACACATTTAAAAAACACATATATAAACATAAAATAAATAACCCATCTATTTAGGCCTATATGTGGTAATAACGAACATGCCATGTAAGGTCCAAAAACAGGTGACATTTTGATCAAAGTTGGAAATTGGACAATCAAGCTGAAAAACACATAAAGAAAGAGGCCAATAAAGCTAGCGATTGACCCATCAAATCAAGTAACTAACTCTAGCACTATTCCAATGCTTTTAGACTATCCTCCTTCTTATTTTCGCCCTATAGGCGTAAGACAAAATCTCATTGAAGACGGGTGATATCCGTCACAAACTTGTGACGGATACCGTTTCCTCTCTCGAAATATCCATTGAGAGGTGAGTGGGAAGCACATGGGGGTGCCCCACCTTATCCTCTTTCCCTTTTTGTAAGAGGTCTTCAGCTTGTGACGGGATTAGCCTATCACAAGCAAGACGCTTTGTAGGCGTAGTAGCCTCTAGTTATCTTTCGGAGGTTCACCCTTCATTTGTACCAAAAAAAAAAATAATAAGGATAACTTTTTTTTCTTAGTTTAGTGATTAAAACGGAGTATCATAATAGTAAGTCACGGGTTTCAATATCTGTCCTCATATATAATACTCCCTCCAATCCAATCCAAACTACCCACTTGCTTTTGGGTGATTTTCGAGGCGACACTTTAACCGCGTTTTTCTTCCTTTGTATATAATACTCCCTCCAATTTCATATGTTGTTCCTCTTTCCATTTCCGTCCAATTTCATTGTTGTTCCCTCTTTCCTTATTTGGACAAGTTTGTGTGGTCAAAAATCAACTACATGTGGGGTCATGTATATTGTGTGGTCCAAATTGATTCCCTTAATTTTTAGGCCAAAAACAAAAGAGAACAACATATGAAATTGGAGGGAGTATTTTTTTTTTGCAAAAAAATATAATTTATGAAAGATATTTTCATAATACAACTAAATATGTAAATTTTATCGTTCAAAATATTATATTTTTCTTTGGATTAACGGTCAAACTTTTCAAAATTTGACCTCCAAAAAGCAAGTGGGTAGTTTGGATTGGATTGGAGGGAGTCATGTATTGTGCCTCATGTAACACCCAACTTTTTTTTAAAGATAAACCTTATGTGATCGATAATCTATTAAGAAACCCTCATTGTTACATCGTTATAAAACTTTAAGATGTTTCTACAATAAGCTCTTATAAGCAGCATAGTAAAAAATACTCAATTATAATCAATATGCTATCAGAATATGTAGTTTACAGACATATAAAATTAGTATGTTGCTTGGTAAATCTACTATTTAAGTCATAATCTACTATTTCACTCGACATAATAGTATATATCTCTATTATTACTTGTTCATTGGTTTACCTTTTAGTGTAGCTTAAATTGAATTGCTTAGTTTTAAAATCCAATCACCTCTTGTTCGAGGTCGATTGAAACGACTAGTATTGACCTGGCCTTTGGTGGACTCGACCCTCAAATAGTGCAACAACATTCGTTCACTTTGCAAAGTATTTTAAAACATACATAAAGGTGATCGACCCATTTGCTACGGCAACCTATACAACACAAATTCTCATTGTAGACGGAGACACAAATTTTCATTGTAAACGGACTTTTATCCGTCTAAAGCTGAAGACGGACTGTATAATACAATACATATAAGGCATTAAGGCATTACATGAGAGTTTTATTTAGAGGTATATAACTAGTAGTGGTGGTGGTGGTGGTTGCAGACATAGCTACTAACATCATACATTATTGGATATAATTACGGGTATTGCGACCCATAATTATATAATACGGAGTACGGAGTATTATTTTTCTTAAGTAACCATAGGTTAACATTTTTAATCCATGATGATATTAAATCATAAATCCGAAATTTGCATTGACGATAGCACTGTTGGGGACTGGATCGACGATTTTGGCATCGACTCTCGTCTTCGAGCCCGAGTCTTCAGCCTCACATGTGGTTAGAGCTTTTTCCAAATTGAGACGGATTTCGTCCCAATTGATCAAATCCATGCTCTCTTTGCTTCCACAAGTAGCGTAAACCTGTCATTCAAAAATTGATTATTGTGGCGTACAATCTAAATAAGTCTTATTGACGTAATTAGTTAATTACAAGCATTGTCATATTGTAAAAGTCTTGTATAAGGCGGTTTTATACTAATATAATTGTAAAACGGATCCAAACACAACCTTATTATTTGGTAAAAGTGGTTATTAAAAGATTCCCGTTTTACGATAAATTTATGTAAAACTGCAGTATTTGTGTCATTGTGTTATGAGTTGATGTATGTTGTACGTACTTTAATTAATTTGGTTGCCGATATCCATAAATGACCTTTGAATTTAAATCGGCTTTTATAATTAGCTCCCAGTGGCATATAGACCTGAACTCGGGCCGGGTCGGGCTGCCCAGAGGAGGGCCAGACTCTCCTGGTCAGACCCGGGCCAGGCCAGGGGGAGCGGCGGGCTGGGATATGCTTGACCCGGGCAGGACACGAGGCGGGCCAAGGGCAGGCCTTAGCAATTTATTATTATTTTTTTGCTAAAAATGGCAGGCTAAGGGCGAGCCGGGCTGAAATTTTAGAACCGGGGCCAGGTCCGAGCCAACGGCAGGCCAAGACTGGGTTGGGCCAAGTTGCATAAAATAATGGGCTAATGTGGGCCGGGTCGGCCCGTGCTGATGGCCAGCTCCAGTGGCATATACACAAGTACTGTAGTACACGGCCTACATACGTAAACAAAAATATGAAATGACTATAGCAAATTAGCAACGAATATATAGTTTGGTTAAGTGGGTCGAGAATCGAGATTGATACATACCCGGTTAGGAGATTCAGGTGTGGTATTATCAATAGGAGCTTTCCATGCAAGGATCCATGCACACGGGTCGCCAGCAGCGTTAGGGCCACTGTACTGTACCGCGCCCATGGAGCCTGATTCACTATCCTTGACATGAAGAAATCTAGAACTAGCATTCTGTGGGATATTATCAGGATATTCTATCGTTGACGGATTTCCAAACCAATTGATGCACCTATCCAACTTCATCAAACTAGAAGGGGTCTTGTTTGACATTGTGGCCCTTGTGCCATATTCCATTTGAATCCCGGTCTCACTTGAACATGCTCCTTTTTGAACTTGAATCGATGCCATTTTTCTGTAGTACAAAAAAAAAAAAAAAAAATCAGTTAGTAAATGTATAGAGATTCAAATTGTTTTCTGAAAATCAGGCTTATATTAGTATCATCCGTCCTGATCATTTGTTTTTTCTTTCAGCATAAAAACAAAAGAGAAGGAAGCGCACATTTGTAGATATTGTTATTACCTACGAGTAGTAGGTAAGGGTATTAATTAGTAAAAATATAATGCATTTTCAAATAAAAAACGTAAACAAATGAATTACCACTGGAGAGTTGGGAAGATATATATGTGGACTTGTGGAGAATGCGCTCTTTGTTATTTCACACAAAAACTCTCTACTCATCACGATTGAATTTATAAACAAATAAATAAACCAAGTAGAATATTGTAAAGCCAATTGCCTTATAAAATTTTTAATTCATGCGTCGAATTCAAGCTCATCTAGATTCGTCATTATGGTGGAGAATTTATCCAACAGAATAATATAATTCCTTCTCATCTACATACTAGTGCGATCCCGCGCAAACGCGCAGTTTTTTAGATCATTTTTTATATAAAATTTAACAATTAAATTGACTGTAAAAACAAATTTTAATAATGTGTCGCAGTAAGAGGTAGACAAGATAAAATTAGACATTTTTAACCTGAATGTAAATGACAGTTAAACTAAATTTTTTAATAAAAAAGTTATTTATTATAAATAAGATTGTCAGTTTAACATAAATAACACATGATTCTTTTGTATCCATATAACATATTTCAGTGGAGTATATAACTTTTTTTTTTAATTTTGATTAAAACATACAAAATAACAAATATAAAGGAAATTGCGAAAAGTATACACTAATATGTGATTAAAATTTATGTATAGTTCATAAAATGAGCTAGTGGAAAAAGCAGAGATAGTGGAACACCAATTAGGCAATTAGTAACCCATTATTTATTTATAGTTTAGGATTTAGAAAGGAACCCATTTGTGACTAAGTATTGTTTAGCCGGAAAAATAAGAGAATCTCTTAGGGGTGTTTGGTTGGGGGGTTTGGAATGAAATGGATTCTAGCAATTCTAGTTGTTCCGGGTGTAATTCCAGAGCAGATATTTGTTACCACTCGTAGCTCGTAGAATGATGTCCCTGTTTGAATCCTCCTTGCGGTCTCCTGAAACGATGAACAAACTGAGGGCTCGGCTTTGGCCGAGCGTACTCACTCCGACGCTCAAGTCAGTAAACTTAGAGAGAAGTTGTTGTAACTTGGCTAAGAGTATATTGTGGAGAGATAGGGAAGATATTACCAGATGAATAGTGGTTATTAGGTCAATTTTGTGGATCCTTTCCTCAATGAAGGTTGAGGAGTATTTATAGACTTTTACCTTTTGTCACGTAGTGGCCAAGTGGCCAAGTGGCTAGCAGGTGAAAAGACCGTTTCACCCTCGGCCGATGGACCCATGGCAGGCCGACCGAGGGGTCTTGGATATGAGTACGCGGATATGTGTCCCGGCTAGCTAGTTGTCCGGCCGAGACCCGGACAGTCGATGGGCTTCATAGGCAGATCTCTAAGTCGTTGAATTTGCTGTGGATACCCTTGACCTTGCTCAATATGTTGACTTGGTCAGCGGTGCAGAATATGCCCCATCAATTTGCTCCCAGCGTAGTCTATGCCGTGGTATGGGCTCCAATGTATGTTGAGCGTATATTCTGCGTAAGTATTTTTGCAAAATTTCTGGTATCGGCTTCTTCTGATGCATCGGCGTGGTTCTTGTTAGGCCGTACCATATCCCCCCTCCACATGGATGCGTAAAGGGTATCCGATGTGGGAAAGAATGTGACGCCGCCGAGACCAGGGGCCGAGAGTGCCGGTTATTTTTGATTGCCCCCGGCCGGTGCTTCCTGGCTTGGTCGATCATGTGGCCGGCGGAGAGCAGGTACCTAGGAATTTGTTGAGGGAGATGAACAGGCGAAGAGATGTGAATGGGCGTGTTGAATACGCTTGGTCACTGTAGCATTGATTGACATTTAACTGTTGCAACGATTGACATTCCGTGGTTGCATGCCTGACACGTGTCGTTCACGATTGGTTGACGCTTCATGGGTCATGTGCCCTGATTGGTCCTTCTTTGTGGGCTTTTCCCTATAAATAGGGCAGTTATTTCGTGATTTTGGCCACCAAATTCATTTTCTCAAATTTTCTCCAAGATCTTCATCTCTCTAAACTTTCAAGGGCTTCCATTTCTTCTAATCTTCAGAGTTTTTGATCCGGCGAGTGTATTTCTTCAAGGTAATCAAACAAATTTCTTTTATTTCGTTAGTAATTGTTGCGAACATGTCTTCTCGTTGATCTTTGGACCTAGTAAACCTGCGTCGGGGGGCCCTAGGTCTCCTTCTCCTGAAGTTGATCCTCAAATTTTGGAGGAATGGGAGGATGACGATTCCTATGGTGATTTTGGTGATGATTTCGGTGATGAAGCGGAAAGGCCTCGTCCTAATGAAGGGAGGCAGTACGTTATGGATCACGGCGACGCCTGTAAGGTCCATCTTGACCGTGCTTGGACTCATAGGCTCGCCAGTTGTTCTGGCGGGAAGTCTTTCGAGGGCCATTTTTTCTTTGGTAGGGGATACAAAATTGTTATCCCTGAGGAGGGTCAAGCCGTCTGTTGCCCTCCACCGGGCCACACCGGCGTATACGTGCGGCATTTGGAGTATGGGCTCCGGTTTCCGTTGAATGGGTACGTTATGGCCATCATTAGGGCCATGAACGTTGCCGTTGCCCAACTGCATCCGTTTGCTATGAGGACCATAATCGGCTTTGTCTGGCTCTGTCTCTTCAAGGGAGAGGCCCCAACGGTGAATTTATTCCGCCGGCTTCACTATCTCAAACCATTCTCTGCGCCGCGTCGGATGGTACAAAGTGTGCAAATGGAGCGGGGTTATGTCTCGTTGACAAACTTTCTTCTTGCAAGGACTGCAAGGTCGGTGGGTGTACGTTAAGGTGCTTGGGTGACTATCCGCGCCCGCTCCTTCCAAAGACCAAGTAAATTTGCGGTGCGAGACTAAGGCGGAGCATGACAGGATGGGTCACCGGAAGAAGCTTAAAATGGATGCCGCAAGGTCCTTCTTACGGATGATGAGAAGGCGGCGATGAGGCTCTTTGAGGTGGACAAGAGTGGGGTGCCGAAAAGATGGATTCCCCGACGCAGATCATTCTTCGGGATGAGCCGCTCTGCCATGTCGGCCTCATACCGCCCCTAGCACGGGGTGAGTGGGGCCGGTGTGAGGCCCATCACCGCTCTCAACGTTCCTGTTTCTCGAACTTCGATTTGTTTCCTCTAAACTTTTGCTTTGTTTCTTTCGCAGACCACTTTGGACCGAACCTGTCTGAGGATATCCTCCGGAGAATGGGGCTGCACAAAGATAAACTGTTGCTAACTTGCATCCCAAGGCTCTGGCCCACGACCGCAGGAAGTCGCCGAGTGATCTTATGGAACAACGGCTGAAGGGCTTGAGCGTGGAGGAGGCTCAGGCGAAGGTTGTTAGCGGTGTAGTGCGTCGGACGCGGAAAACAATGTCTTCGGCGGCGAAGGCGTCGACGCTAGTTCCAACTCCCACCCCCCCACCTAAAAAGGAGACGGTGGAGGTTGTTGATATTCCTTCTGAGGGGGACTCCGATGCGGAGGAATCTCCCCTTATCCGAAAGAGGAAAGAGACAGCCTCTACTGCTGGCAAAGAAGTGCCTCCTCCGGCCAAGAAGGCCAAGCATGGTACCTACCTATCCTGTGGCTCAAATTTAGCCAGGCTTTCTGATACGTCGATACACGTTGATACTGATGTCTTTATTAAAATTTTGCAGACCAGCCGCAGTCGGCTTTTGCTCTCGTTGGGCAGCAGGTGGAGGGGTCCTCTGCGCAGGTTGGTGATCAAGGCGCCACCGTCAACCCTTCATCCCAGAAGGCTTCCCTCTCCCAGCCGCAGGCTGGTGGTCGAATTGTCACCACCGTCCCTTCATCCCAGAAGGCTTCCGTCTCCCAGCTTATAGAGGAAGGCACGAAGCTAATTAGGGAGCTGGCAAGGTGGAACGTGGTTACCGGTGCTCGTCTCATGGAGCAGGAGAAGGCCGTGGCTCGGGCTGTTTCTGAGCGTAATTGTAACACTACGGATTTTACTTGGTGACTACTCGACCGAGTAGCGCCTACTCGGCCGAGTAGTGCTGAGGTTGTGTGTTGTTTTGGTTCTGCCGAGGTACACTCGGCCGAGTATAGTTAACACTCGACCGAGTATGGGACACTCGGCCGAGTATACACTTACTCGGTCGAGTGCCCGGTTTGGCGGAGTGTTATTTTCGACGGTTTGATTAGGGAATGTTTAGGGTATTTTATATTTCCGCGTCAGTTTCTAATATCATTTGAAAGCTTTATCATTCTACGATCTCTCCCTAATCACTCCCTAATCATCCTCATATCTTGTTGTGTGTGCAAATCGTCGTGATCCTTGCGTGTAGTCTCTTATTCTACTGTTGGTAAGTTTCATTCCCTTGTCATTTGTATTCTTTTGGGGTTACTGTATATATGGAATTGGGGGAAATGGGATTGTGCAATGTGTAATTGTAGTATGTGATTATTGTTGTAGGTGACGACGTGATATTTGTTATGCATTTGTGTGGTTGATTACAAAGATAGCGGATTGCGAAAAGGTAGGGTTTCCCTACTCGGTTCTTGTCAATTGATTTGAGATTGTGCTTGTTGTAATTGTTGTTATCTCACGATCATCGGAGTATGGAGATTGTTGTGACGATGTTGGTATGAGCGGATTGAGATGGTTGTGATGTCATGTGATTGTGATTGTGGTGGAGTCACTTGCAGGAGTGGCTTCACACCCTTAGTTCGCCCTCCGTGGAACCCGCCACGGGAGGGGATGTGCACATTAAGGGACAAGGATGGTTAGTCGCTCGTTGATGAGCCGGACTAGGTGGGGATGGGCTGCGGTCACCCATCAGGCGGCGAGGATTACATTGCGATGGGTAATCACGCGGGGCTACACACTTCGGTGTGTAGTCGGTTCTTGTGCGTGAGATCGATGATCGGCTAGCGATAATGTTGTTGTCTTATATTGATTGAGTAGTACGACCCCCGTGTTGTTGTTTTGTAAAACTGCGGTGATCCATTCGGGGATGGTGAGCGATTGTGACAGATGACACGATTATTGAGCTTGGGGCGATCCATGGGAGAGTCACCACGCTGGATTAGATGACACCATCACGAGCTTTAGTTAATGTTTTGGTAGTTGTTGCCATTTGGATAATTCGTTTATTAGATTTTGGAGACTATGTAACCTTTATAATTACCGTACATTAATAAATGTGTTTGGACCGTTGCTTTTGATATATACTAACCTCGGGCAACCGAGATGGTAACAACCTTTCATGTCAGTAGTCCTGGTAAGGTACCTTGGTATGAGGGGGTGTTACTGATAATGCCACTAAGCGGTGGCGGATCGGCGAAGCCGGATCTCCTCAATGAGCGGAGGCTTAGGGGAGAAGGCCGAGAAGGCGCTCTTGGGCGAGAGAAACTCGGGGAGGACGCCGAAAAGGAGGTCCTTCTTGAGAGAGCCAAGGCCGAGGCTCATGGCGGCAAAAGTGAAGGCTCACTGGGAAGTGTGACCTTGTTCGGGGGCGTGCCGACCTCTATCTCCATCAGAGGAACGAATCCAGGGGCCTGTTTAAGGCCCAGGCGGAGGTGATTCGGAGCAAAGAGGCCATCATCAAGCAAAAGGAGGAGGACATTGAGATGCTCCAAACCGTCATGCTCCCCAACCTGTGCGCTGAATTCCGGGACTTGGCCGAAGGAGCTGCTAGGGAAGTGATCGGGGAACTTTTCCCTCTTGATGGTTCCTTCCCGTGGGGCAAATTTGACGAGCTGCTTGATGACAAGCTCGAGGCTAAGGAGAAGGCCGTGGCGGAGAAGGCCAAGGAGGCGGTGAGGGCGAAGATGGAGAAAGAAGCGGCTGCGGAGAAAGCAGCTCTTGCTGAGAAGGCTAAGGCGGCCAAGGAGGAAGCCGAGAGGATGAGGGCAGCTGATGATGCCGAGGTCAAAGCTGAGGCTGCTAGAAAAGTCAGCCGGGTTGCCCTCATCAAGAAGGTGCGGCCACCTGCTGATGGCGACCCGACAACGAGCATAGGAGAACAAGTTTACAGCAGATCTGCTTCAACTCCTCACATACTACCATGTGCTGCTTGATGAGAACAAGTTTACAGCAGATCTGCTTCAGCTGTTCGGGGGCCAATTATTAAGCCCTTCCTCCCCGCCGTTTTTTGGTGCTTCAAATGACATAATTGTAACTTTTGCCTTTCTTTTCCTTCCTTGTAAAAAACTTTGGTAGGTTGTGTTTTGGCTTATCCTAATGGGGACGGCCGTCGTCCGCATTCTTTTCACCTGTAACCTGTTGTCATTAATAAGAGTTCGTTTCTCTTTCCTTCGGTATGGCCGAGGCTCTTTTTTTTTTTTTTTTACTTGTGTTTTTAAAAGTTGAGTGTCTCAACTGTTTTTAGTGTTTCCACTTTGCCTCTGGCTTGGCCGAGGTCTTTCCTCGTTTTTAGAGTGGGTATCTCAACAGTGTTTAACGCTTCTAAGGCATTTTGATTGTTTATCAACTGCGCTGGCCGCGTCTGTCGCGGTGTCCGTTTTCTGATGGAGACTGCCGCTCTTGTCGGTACGACAGTATGAGTCGGCGTCTGTTCCTGGATAGCGTGTTACGCGGCGTCTACCACTTTAAGTGACTGCCGAAGCGTCTACTATTTGGGGTGACTGCCACAGCGCTACATTTCTTCATGGAGACCACCGCTCTTGTCTATGACAGGTGTGAGCGCGTACCTCTGGATAGCGTGTTACGCGGCGTCTACCACTTTAAGTGACTGCCGAAGCGTCTACTATTTGGGGTGACTGCCACAGCGCTACATTTCTTCATGGGGACTACCGCTCTTGTCGAATCGACAGTGTGAGTCGGCGTCGGCCTCTTTCTTCATGACGACTGCCGCTCTTGTCGAATCGACAGTGTGAGTCGGCGTCGGCCTCTTTCTTCATGACGACTGCCGCTCTTGTCGAATCGACAGTGTGAGTCGGCGTCGGCCTCTTTCTTCATGACGATGCTCGCCGCTCTTGTCGAATCGACGTGTGAGTCGGCGTCGGCCTCTTTCTTCATGACGATCGCCGCTCTTTGTCGAATCGACAATGTGAGTCGGCGTCGGCCTCTTTCTTTCATGACGATCGCCGCTCTTGTCGAATCGACCGAGTGTGAGTCGAGCGTCGGCCTCTTTCTTCATGACGACTAGCTCTTGTCGAATCGACAGTGTGAGAGTCGGCGTCGGCCTCTTTCTTCATGACGATCGCCGCTCTTGTCGAATCGACAGTGTGAGTCGGCGTCGGCCTCTTTCTTCATGACGATTTATCGCCGCTCTTGTCGAATCGACAGGTGTGAGTCGGCGTCGGCCTCTTTTCTTCATGACGATCGCTCTTTTTTTTGTCGAATCGACAGTGTGAGTCGGCGTCGGCCTCTTTCTTCATGACGATCGCCGCTCTTGTCGAATCGACCGGTGTGAGTCGGCGTCGGCCTCTTTCTTCATGACGATCGCCGCTCTTGTCGAATCGACAGGTGTGAGAGTTTCGGCGTCGGCCTCTTTCTTCATCTTGACCGCTCTTGTCGAATCGACAGTGTGAGTCGGCGTCGGCCTCTTTCTTCATGACGACTGCCGCTCTTTGTCGAATCGACAGTGTGAGTTGGCGTCGGCCTCTTTCTTCATGACGACTGCCGCTCTTGTCGAATCGACAGTGTGAGTCGGCGTCGGCCTCTTTCTTCATGACGACGCCGCTCTTGTCGAATCGACAGCAGGTGTGGTCGGCGTCGGCCTCTTTCTTCATGCTAGTGACTTATGGGGAAAATGGACATCTTCATGGAAGACTTGGTCGACTTTACATTAGATATAAACATGCGTCGGGGTGCCCACAACTGTTTTGGACACCTCTGCCGCTATACAAGGTCTACCAGTTTCCTAATGCCTCACTAGAGGCACTCCTCCCCGTCACCGGCCGTCGTCGCATCCATGAGGTCGCCCTCCCGTTTTGAGGATGAGCTCTTCCCCTTCTCCGATCGCTTTGCCACTTTGAGGGATTGCATGTTGCATCCTCCGCGATATCGGACGTTGACCACCTCGTCCTTCTCGTCCTTGGAGACGAGCTTATGCGCTTCCCCGGTCCAGACGTACACCGGTGTGAGGGCCGGATGGACATCGCTGCGTCGGCATCGCTTAGAGTGACTCGGCCTATGAGAACGTTGTAGGCGGACGAGCCGTCAATGACTACGAACTCGGCTAAGACATTCTTAGCCGCATTCCCGCCGAACATCACCGGTAATCTAATTGAACCCGGGGTACCGAGCCACCCGGAGAAGTCGTATAGTGGATTGGTGCGGGGGCTCAAGTCCTTGATTCTTAGGCCGAGGCTGTAAAAGCACTCCCTGAACATGATGTTCGTGTAGGCGCATGTGTCAATCAGACACCTCTTTACCAGGTGGTTGGATATGTCCAAGTTGACTACCAGTGGGTCGCTGTGAGGGGCGATGACTCCCTCGTAGTCCTTCCCTCCAATAGTCATATCGGGAATGCTTTGAGGCGGGGGTCGTGTGTTGGGCACAAAGTTGATGGCCTGATACAGCTCGTTCAGGTGCCGTTTGTGCCCATGAGCCGACCCACCGTTCTCGTTACCTCCGATGACTACATGGATAACTCCTATCCGTTGAAAAACGGATTTCTTATCTGAGCCGCTGGCGTCAGTCTTCTGGCCTTTGGCCACGTACTTGTCGAGGCTTCCCTTCCGGATTAGCTCTTCAATGGCATTCTTCAGATGCCGGCAGTTGTCAGTGAGGTGGCCGGTGCAACCGTGGTACTCGCAGTACTGGCTCGTGTCACCGTCTCCTTTTGGCTTGGGAGGCCGTTCCCACTTCTGGCCCTCGTTTCTGCTCAGGGCGAAGACCTCGGCGGCCGATGCAACCAGAGGGGTTTTATCATGGTAATGCCTTTGGTAAAACGTTCCCGAACTCCCCCCGGTGCCCGTCGAGTCCTGTTTCCTGGCGGATCTATCAGACCGTGACCTGTTATTATCACGACGTTTCTCATCGGACCGTGACCCGTTATTGTCACGGCGGCTTTCGTCCGGGTTGTCATCGCGGCGGCTCTTCTTCTCTGAGGGCTCGGCCTCGCTGGGGCCTACCCAGGTCTTGTGGTAGTCTTCTACCTTGATGGCCTGATCGGCCATCCTCCTAGCGGCATCTAGGCCCAAGCCCCCGTTCTTGATGAGCTCGTCCTTTAAGTTTCCCTTCGGGAGGCCTTTCATCAGTGCGAAAGCCGCCAATTCGGGGTTGATCTCCCGAATCTGCTGAACCTTACCGTCGAACCTCTTCACATAGCTTCGTAGAGACTCGCCCTCCTCCTGTTTGATAGTTAGGAGGTCCGACGTCTCCACGGCCGTTCTTTTGTTGCAAGAGTATTGGGCTACGAAGGCGTCCTTTAGGTCGGCGAAGCAGTATACACTACTACAAAAACTGACAAAGAGGATGGTTCAAAACCATCCTTAATTCTTAAACCAACCGTCCTTAATTCGCCCGTCCTCGTTGTCTAAGAGGACGGTTAACATAAAGTCAAACCGTCTTCTTTGGTTTATACAAGCATGACGGTTGTGGATTTGAACCGTCTTCTTTTTATTTTCTAAGAGGACGGGTGCGTGTCAGAACCGTCTTGTTTTGGATACATGGCGCACACAATTTTTGAGCCAACTTCATGACGCTTTGTCAAGGAACCGTCTTCTACACATTTTTGCGCCAATTTTTGAAATCAATTTCACGCCAATTTACGAATATAGCCTGCACAATATTGGCACACATCCATACTCTTTCACACGACCAGATTTGTGAAAAGGAAATTGTTTCATTCATACCCTATACGACAATAGTCGTATAGCTTAAATATTATATCCGGCTACATTTCAAAAAATCTAGCAAATATTACAACTATACTCTGAAATATAACTAAACAAACCAAAGAAGTTTGAACCTCCAAAATACAAGCTATTGACAATTGATTTTTGAACACACGCACTAGCAAAGTTTCTCCATCCACAAACCATCACATAAACTATCTGATCAACCTAATTACTTTAGACGATGCCATGAAATACTTGTGCCTTGAAATCCAATGCTTATTTAGCCAAAATTTCTCGCACTTCATCAATTTGCTCAACCGAGTATGCCTTTGGAGCTTTATTCATGAACTACATATAAAGTAACCAAAAAAACAATTACAATTATTTACATATCAACACGTGTAATTTATATAAATGAAGTAAATATTGAAACAAAAGAAACAAAAAGACGTACACTTGGAATAATATTAATATATCCTCTGATGATTTCCAACATATATCGGCAAACATAATATCCACATAAGACAGTCCCAAAGGGCTACGTAGGACACTAAGATAGAAATCATGTCAACTACAACATATAAACAATAAACCCACAACAATAAACTAAACATAGACTATATAATTATGGTTTCTAAACATCAACTTATAATATCATAAAAAAACATTGTGACATCAATTTGCAGCCTCTAAACATCAATTAGCGCCGTCTGACAGCATAAAAACATCCAACTACTGAACTCTATTTTCAATTCTGGTTTATATAGTAAGAGTACTTATCTAACTTTGACATTGTACAATGTGAGCAGAACCAAGTCAAATATCCTTTGGAAGTACAACTAGGTATAGAATAAATGAATGATAGATGTACTCGTTTTTGTAATGCGCAGGTCTAGTATAATGACCATATCTCACTCATTTGGAATCGGAATTAAGCGTTTCAAGATGCATAGAAAAGCTAAAATCGGGGGCTGCAATTTTATCACTAAAAGAGAAGGGGAATACCATTTTTTACTCAATAGATGTTCAATCAGAACTTACAGATAAGTAAACCCAAATTGAGAGATGAAAATTAAAGAACCCAACTTGTGTGGACAGTTATTTGCCTACATATCATTATTGGAAAGTGGGTTTAACACAAACAAAAGGAAAGCTAAACCATATAAAAGGGAGCCGCATGGCATATACATGACAAGAATTAGGGAATCGGACAGCAGACGAGGATAATTGGCACGTTGAAACTTACCTTAATTTCTAGAATCGATACCGTAGACAGAAGCCGTTAATTCTGAATCCAAATTAAATAGCTATTGGAGATAAATTACAGTTAAAATAGAAGAGGCAGGTTAAATTTAAGAAAAAAAAAACTTACAGTGGAAGGAAGCGCTAAACTGCTAAACGAAACCGAGATTTCGTGCAAACAAGAAAGATAACTTACTTGGGATTGTTCTATGCGATATCGATATGCCGCAAAACTCCAGAGCACAAATAAAAAAATAAAAAGTAACTGCACAACGAAAACAAAGAAGGAAAGACATCGACAAGTGGGAACAATTGAAATATGGCAAAGCAAATCCAAGTTAAGAAACAAATACACAAGTCACTGTAAGTTTCATGATAATACTCTAGATGTAATTTATTGTGATCAATTGTAATATGTGAAGTAAAAAGAAAAGGGTCTAGCAGATTCATCAATTGTTTCTACATCATGAAAATAAGCATGAAGTAGCAAGACTTTTCAAAAACATGAAAACTTCTGGTGTGGGAACAATAAAAAAAAAAAGAGGATGAAGAAAAGAAGGGGGCATACATACCCATTTCGTTCCTGTCCAAATAGTCGCAAGTCTCGACAACCCAGATTCGATTATTGTTGTGTCAAAGAAGAAAAATATCAGTTTAGGAAACACGAAGGATATATGTCTTTCGCTCCAACGGTTAATCTGAAATCGGAAAACATGGAATATTAGGTTACTGCCTTGAAGAGAAAATGCACACAACAAGATGCACTACCCTAGACCCTAGTCATGATGGGATTGTACTTGAGTAGTTTTTTTAAGTTTATTCTGTGTGCTAGAATTGAGGGGTTCTTTTCTGTTCAGCCATTACAACTGAATAAATGATACCAAACCAGTTCAATTTGACGGTTATCTCTAGCCTATTCATCTGTAACAGCGTGTCAAGAAATGAATAAACATTGGCATGTCTTCAGATTTATGATTGAAATCCAACAACAAAGAAAGAGAACTGAGAAGGAACTATAATTGAAGAATGAATTCATTCAATCGCCATTGAAGTATCGGTACATCGATCAGTTTAATTCGAACGAGTGCAATAAACAGAAATCTCATAGACAATAAAAATACAAAAAACAAAATCCAAAAACCAAAAACCAAAAACGTGGAATCAAAACTAAACATGCTCATCTGAGGAGCAACACTACACTCAGCTTTTTTTCTATTTAAGCCCAACAATTATTCAGGAAAGAAATACAATCATTAATATAACATATCCATCCAACAGAGACGAGGTGTCCAACTTCATATTACCAAAATAAATACAAACAACAATCTTACACATGCACGATTGAAAAAAAAAGGTACAAATTAGGTATAAATTGAGGCATAAAATACTTATTTTACACAGAATAGACAATAATATTGCAAGAAAATTGAAAGTGAAACGAAATAAATGAGATAAAATTGAAATTGCCTTGGATTTTGGCACACTTACGCTAGGACGATAGGTGGTGGTGCGTTAGGGCGATGATGAAGGAGAACGTGGTGGTGGTGGTTTGCGAGGCTCGCTGCTAGTAGCGTCTGATGGTGACGAGAGGCGGTGATGGTGGTCACGAGATGCGGTGATGCTAGGGTATAACGATCTGAGTGTATTTGTTGAATGAATAAGAGGAGACTGGGGAAGGTAATAACTAGCCAAACGAGTTTAATCATCACAGGCTCACAGCTATTAAAAAAATAAGAAGACGGTTCTAATAAGTAACCGCCTTGTTTATTAATAAGAGGACAGTTTTATTGACCAACCGTCCTTGTTATTTTTACAAGGAAGACGGGTGTCTCAATTAACCGTCCTGTTGATGTGATCACTAATGGCGCCAAATTTGTTAACCGATATAAGACGGTCTTGTTCCTAACCGTCTTCTAAGGGGCATCCTCTTAGCCTAAAATTGTAGTAGTGATATCGAGCCGTCGGGAAGCCCCTTGTACCAATTCTGAGCCATCCCGTGCAGAGTTGTCGGGAAGACTCGGCACCAGACTTCATCGGGATGCTCCCATACCGACATGTAAGACTCGAAAGCCTCGGCGTGGTCGGTTGGGTCGCTATCTCCTTTGTATGTGAACGCCGGCAACTTCAGCTTGGTTGGCACGGCGGTGTCTAGGACATAATCACTGAGGGGCTGTTTGACCACGTGTCGAATGACACGCGGCGACCGACTCCTCGCATTCCTAGTCCGGCTTCTCTCCTCGTAGCGGGAAGGACTCCTTCTCCGACTCGGGCTTCTTCTCCGACTCTCCTGAGTCGGGCTTCTCCGGTTCCTCCGGGGTGTGCCTCGTCGGTGCTGCGGCGACGCTGTCCTCTCATGGGTGCGAGAAGGGCTTAGGTCCACCACGTCCACCTTGGGCTCTTCCGGCGTTTTGGCAGGATCGGCTTCTCTCAGCGCTCCGTTCAAATTTCTCGGAGTCACGTTTAGGGCCCTGGTCTCCTGGACGGTTTCCGCCGCTCTTGTCGGCGTGACAGTTTGAGCTGGCGTACTCCCACCAGGTCCGGAGCATCTTCGGTTTGCTACGTCAACCACCTGTCCCATGATGGTGACCTGGTTGGCGGGCAGCGGCGTGTCTGGTATTATTGGCATCCCGTATTCCGGTTGGATTACTCCGCTGGTGGAGGGCTGCACGACTCCAGAATTGTGAAAGGTATCATCTTGGTGGAATGTGGTTTCGTCATTCTCGAATACCTCTTGTTGTTTTGACATCTTCTTAGCTTTTTTGGGTGGGTTTTTTGTGTTTTTGTTTTTGTTGTTTGGGAATGAATATGACTAGCTTCTAGTGACGTACTCCCCACAGACGGCGCCAATTGTTCCGGGTGTAATTCCAGAGCAGATATTTGTTACCACTCGTAGCTCGTAGAATGATGTCCCTGTTTGAATCCTCCTTGCGGTCTCCTGAAACGATGAACAAACTGAGGGCTCGGCTTTGGCCGAGCGTACTCACTCCGACGCTCAAGTCAGTAAACTTAGAGAGAAGTTGTTGTAACTTGGCTAAGAGTATATTGTGGAGAGATAGGGAAGATATTACCAGATGAATAGTGGTTATTAGGTCAATTTTGTGGATCCTTTCCTCAATGAAGGTTGAGGAGTATTTATAGACTTTTACCTTTTGTCACGTAGTGGCCAAGTGGCCAAGTGGCTAGCAGGTGAAAAGACCGTTTCACCCTCGGCCGATGGACCCATGGCAGGCCGACCGAGGGGTCTTGGATATGAGTACGCGGATATGTGTCGCGGCTGGCTAGTTGTCTGGCCGAGACCCAGGTGACAGGCCGATGGGCTTCATCGGCTAGACTGTCTAAGTCGTTGAATTTGCTGTGGATACCCTTGACCTTGCTCAATATGTTGACTTGGTCAGCGGTGCAGAATATGCCCCATCACTAGTGTTTGGTTGGGATATTTTGGAATGAGAATTCTAATTCCACCCAAACCCCTTATAATCTCATACTCACCTTCCCCCAAAGTTTCTAACTCCATTTCCCCTCTATACAATTCCAGAGTGACCAAACAACAATTAACATGTATGAGGTTCTAAATCCATCCCCCCATGGCATTTCATTCCATTCCGATCCCTTCTGACCTATATATTGAATCAAACGCCCCCTTATTCTCTTAGTAGTAAGGGAGCTGGTGGTGTGATAAAGAATTTTTTTGTTTAAATGAGGTTTAAATTAAACTATATTTACGAATTAAACTATCAGTAGCGGATGGGCCTGGTTCTCAGAGGCGATTTTGTGACTTAGTTCCGTAATTTTTCGTGCTTTTAGACCCATTACAATTACTTACTCCCTTTATTTCAGTGAATAGTTTACATTTGTTTTATTTTGTGAAAAAGAAATAAAGCAAATGTAAACGAATGACTGGGACGGAGGGGGTAAGTAATTGTAAATGCAGATTGTTCAACAATAATAATGATATATATATATATATATATATATATATATATATATATATATATATATATATATATATATATATATATATATATATATATATATATATATAGAGAAGGGTTCTTATAAGGTCTTGATACCATATAAGGCCCTAAGTCCTTATAAGAGCCCTTAGATGGAAGGGATGGAGGGATGGGATTGTCTCTCAATGAGTGGCCACAAATTAATCCCATCTAATTACCTCCCTTAATCCTTCTAACTTCTTAAACATTCAGCCTCTCCTAATCTCCTCTCATTATCCCACCACCCTCCTCTCTCTCTATATCTCTCTTTTATCTCAAATTCCCAACAAAATAAAACCCAAAAATCCCACCACCTTTCTCACCTTTCTCACCCTCCTCCTCTCCTCTTTCTGAACCACCACCTAGCGCCACCTCCGACGTCGGCCTGCCCAATAACTCACCATCACCGACCTCCCCACTGCCGCCAAGACCGTTGCCGTCATCACCACAAACGTCTCTCCTCTTCTCTGCCACAACCGCACATCACCGCTGCCACCACCCATCCCGACTCACGCACCGCCTCCTCCCTTCCTCCTGCACCGCCTACTCACGCCGTCACCCTCTCTCCTCTCTTTCTCGCCCCACCACAACACCACTGCAACCGCAACAACAACAACACCAACCTTGCCGCCGTCTCCCTTCGCCGCCGACACCTCCTTCTCCTCCTTTCAATTTTTTTTCTTTTTTATTTGATTTCTTCTGTGCTTTTCCCAGGTATCCTTGCCGCGATCTGTTCTAATAGATCGTTGCTGCCGAGATCCAACTCTGCTAGGGTTTTCTCAAACTTCTTGTTTTCTTCTTTTGTCCATTCTTTCTTCTCTGTTTTCTGCATTCCTATTTTTGCTGATTGTTCCGAGTTTGAGCATGCGCCTGAGTTCATTGTTTAATTGCTTTGTTTATAGAGGTTTAGAAAAATAATAAGATGTGAATATATTTGTGATATGGTTTATATATTAGCAAGTGTGTAGTGTGTTAAGGAAATAATAAGTTTGAGCATGCGCCTGAGTTCATTGATTTTTTTTTGTCAATTTTTTTTCGTCCTTTTTTTTCGTTCCTTTCATTTAATCAGTGTTTGGTTTTTTATTTTTTATTGTTTTTGTTTTGTTTATTGTTTTTTATTATAGTTATTTGGTTTTATTATTGTTATTTGGTTTTTTGTTATTGTTATTGTTATTTGGTTTTATTATTGTATTTGGTTTTTTGTTTTTGTTATTATGGGTTTTTTTGTTTTTGTTATTATTTAATTTTTTTATTTGGTTGTTATTGTTATTTGATTTTTTGGACTAAAGTTATACATCTTGTCTATTAAAGTTATACACTATGTGCATTAGAGTTATACACACGATATTTAAATATGGTTTTGTTATTTGGTTTTTTTTTATTGTTATTTGGTTTATTTCAGATTTCGGGTTGGGTTGGGTTGTTGGTTTTTTTTTTTTTTTTTTTTTTTTGTTATTTACTTATTATGTTGTTATTTATTTAGATCTAGTTTTTAGATTTTTAGATTTGTTTTAGATTTTTCATATTATTTTTTTTTTTTTTCTTTATTTTTTTTTTTTGACTAGAGTTATACATCAAATGCCTAGAGTTATACATTGTATGTCTAGAGTTATACAGATTGTGACTAGAGTTTTACATCTTTTGACTAGAATTATAAATACTGTGACTAGAGTTATACATTAAATGCCTAGAGTTACACATTATATGCCTAGAGTTATACAACATATGCATAGAGTTATACATTATATGACTAAAGTTATACAATTTTGGACTAAAGTTTTACAAATATGGACTAAAGTTATACATATGAAGGACTAGAGTTATACAAAAATGGACTAAAGTTATACAACTATGGACTAAAGTTATACAAAAATATGGACTCAAATATATAATGGACCTTAGATTTTTAGATTTGTTTTAGATTTTTCATATTATTTTTTTTGTTTTTTTGTTGTTATTTTTTTTTTTGACTAGAGTTATACATCAAATGCCTAGAGTTATACATTGTATGTCTAGAGTTATACAGATTGTGACTAGAGTTTTACATCTTTTGACTAGAATTATAAATAATGTGACTAGAGTTATACATTAAATGCCTAGAGTTACACATTATATGCCTAGAGTTATACATCATATGCATAGAGTTATACATTATATGACTAAAGTTATACAATTTTGGACTAAAGTTTTACAAATATGGACTAAAGTTATACATATGAAGGACTAGAGTTATACAAAAATGCACCAGAGTTATACAAAAAATTGGACTAAAGTTATACAAAAAATGAACCAAAGTTATACAAAAATGAACCAAAGTTATACAAAAATGAACCAAAGTTATTCAAAAATCGACCAGAGTTATACAAAAATGCACCAAAGTTATACAAAAATTGGACTAAAGTCATACAACAATGGACTAAAGTTATACAAAAAATTGGACTAAAGTTATACAAAAATGAACCAAAGTTATACAAAAATGAACCAAAGTTATACAAAAATTGACCAGAGTTATACAAAAATGCACCAGAGTTATACAAAAAATTGGACTAAAGTTATACAAAAAATGAACCACGATTATACAAAAAATGAACCAAAGTTATACAAAAATGCACCAGAGTTATACAAAAATGCACCAGAGTTATACAAAAGTTAGTCCATTTTTGTATAACTTTAGTCCATTTTTGTATAACTTTGGTTCATTTTTGTATAACTCTCGTTCATTTTTGTATAACTTTGGTTCATTTTTGTATAACTTTAGTCCATTTTTTGTATAACTTTGGTGCATTTTTGTATAACTCTGGTCGATTTTTGTATAACTTTGGTTCATTTTTGTATAACTTTGGTTCATTCTTGTATAACTTTAGTCCAATTTTTTGTATCACTTTAGTCCATTTTTGTATAACTTTGGTTCATTTTTGTATAACTTTTGTTCATTTTTGTATAACTTTAGTCCATTGTTGTATCACTTTAGTCCAATTTTTGTATAACTTTAGTCTTTTTTTGTATAACTTTGGTCTATTTTTGTATAACTTCAGTCTTTTTTTGTATAACTTTAGTCCATATTTGTATAACTTTAGTCCATTTTTGTATAATTTTGGTCCATTCTTGTATAACTTTGGTTCATTTTTGTATAACTTTGGTTCATTTTTGTATAACTCTGGTTCATTTTTGTATAACTTTAGTCCAATTTTTTGTATAACTTTAGTCCAATTTTTGTATAACTTTAGTCTTTTTTTGTATAACTTTGGTCATAAAATGTATAACTTTAGTCGTAAATAGTAAAAAAATCAAACAATAAATATGAAAAATATGAAAAAAAATAAATAATAACAAAAACCAAAAAAACTCATAATAACAAAAACAAAAAACCAAAAAACAATAATAAAACCAAAAAACCAACAACCCAACCAAACCCGAAATCTAAAATAAACCAAATAACAATATTTAAAACCCGAAATCTTAAAAAAAAGTATAACAAGAAGAGATTTGAGAAAATGAATAAAAAAGGAGAAGTAACACGAAATCGAAAAAAAAAAAAAAAAAAAAAAAAAAAAAAAGTGACGAAATAAACCGATACGCAAAATCTGGGAAAAAAAAAAAAAAAAAAAACGAGATTATATAATTACGGCGGTGGTAGAGGTGGCGGTGGATGTGGGTGGTGTCGGTTGGGATAGTGGTGGGTGGTGGTGAATGAGGAAGAGAGAAATGAATGATTTATTTGGTTTTTTGATTTATTTGGATTTTTTGATTTATTTGAATTTTTTGGGTTTTTTTATTTATTTGGATTTTTTGGGTTTTTTTTATTTATTTGGATTTTTTGGGTTTTTTATTTATTTGGATTTTTTGGGTTTTTTTTTTAGAGAAGAGAAGAGTGAAATGTGTGAGATAAGAGAGAAATAGGTGGGTAGAAAACAAATATATAGTAAATTAGTGGTTAATTAGGGTGGATTAGTAAAGTGTGTTAATTTGCTTGTATAATGACTTTTGGTGGGTTCATCTCATCCCTCCATCTCCCTCCATCCAATGGCTCACAAAAGACCTTATGGACTCAAATATATAATGGACCTTAGTTGATCCTTCCTCTATATATATATATATATATATATATATGTATATAATGGTTTTAAACAAGCCAATTATTGCTAGAAAGACCTGAAATATCAGAATATTATCCACAGTTCAGTTTCATAAGAAAACTATTCATTTAATTATAATAAATGAGCTGTCTTTTATCATAGACATTTTATGATAAAATATATATATGAACATTTCCTAATAAAAAACTTACCATCACTTTATTTTATTGTTGGAAAGTGAAAATTTTAGTTATATCTTTTTAACATTAAATTGTCACATTTTATTATAAAACTGTGACATTTTTTCGTCTTAAGTTAAAATCGTATTAAGGGAGACTTGCTAAAGTTATTAAGGGGGTCTTTGTTTGGGTATACTGGAATGGAATGGAATGAATCAATAATCCATTCCACTGTTTAGTTGGGTTGATTTAATTTTGCATGGAGTTAGATACCCCTCATACCCACCCTCTTATATAACAAAACAAGATTAGACAAGTATGGATTTAGAACCCCATATCATCGTATTATCAAACTCCATTCCATTTCATTCCATTTCGACTTGTTGAACCAATTAAACGTCCCCTAAAAGACTCCTTTTTTTCATAGCTCTTTTATTAGTGATAGTTGTTCAAATATAACAACTATTTCATTCAATACATGTTTTCATAATAAAAACGTACCTATTTTTATCATAGACTATATGCCAATATGGCCATATTTATGTATGGTTAATGTTAAATACAGTCCTCAGGGTTATATTTAAGGAGTTAAAACCTTCTAAGGCTCCGTTTGGCACGACACTTCAGGTAGCTTATTTGACCAAAGTAGCTTATTTGACCAAAATTTCAGCTACCTGATTTTCTTACAAGTGTTTGGTAAGTAGCTTATTTTGTCAAATAAGGTACCTGAAATGAAATGCTACCTCATGTAGCATTTGAGAAATCAGGTACCTGAAATGACTTATTTTCCATTTTTTACCTCTTTATTCTATAATATTTAATAATTTTCATATCCTTTTACGTCATTTTACCAAAATCATCTACCTTTTCAGCTATTTTGCCAAACACATTTTTATATAATCAGTTACCTTATCAGCTTCTAATTTTCAGCTACCTTATCAGTTACCTTTTCAGGTTTCAGTTAGCTTTTCAGTTTTCAGCTACCTTTTCAGGTAGTTTTGCCAAACAGAGCCTAAATTTGGTATTAGTATAGAAATTTATGACAAAATTGCACAAAACTAATGCAATTAATAACAATATTAAACCAAAGTGGCTTGGGTGTAGTGGAGTTTGGGAGTGCCTCAAAGCGTTGCAATGGCAACGAATTGAGAGGTCCCAGGTTCGACTCCCTACACGGGAGTGCTGCGGTTACCTGTCATCCTAAAGGATGTCTTACATGGCACACGTGGTTTGCAGGGTATTGCATGTGCCCGGGGGGATTCAACCCCTCGTCACCAAAAAAAAAAAAAAAAAAAAAAAAAAAAAAAAAAACAATATTAAGTATCAATTTCTTCTTTGAGCTCCTTAATTATAGCCCTTAAACCTGTATTTATCATTTTTCTTTATTTATTAATTATTTTGTAGTATACCTACCAATTTTTATTATATCTAAAGTAGACCTGTCAAACGGGTCAAACGGGCGGGTTACGGGTTCGTTCATTTCGGGTTCGGGTAAAATACGGGTCGGGTCTATTTCGGGTTTGGAAAATACGGGTTTATACGGGTCGGGTTTATACGGGTTTTGGATCGGATTTAGGGTCAAAACGGGTCAGATTAACGCCTTTTTTTTAAAAAAATCATTTTCTTTAATTATACTTATAAACACATAATTATTCTTAATTTTTTATTATTATCTAGTTTAATATATGATATTAGTAAGATTAAACATTTTTTGCTTAATATTTTCAATATCACACCGTTATACGAACGGGTCGATACGGGTTTCGGGTCGGGTTCGGGTAAAAAAAACGGGTCAGAGGTGATGAGGTGGCAGTGCTGACGTGGAGTGCGATTCCACGTAATACGATGAAAGTGACGGTGTGACACACACTTCGAAGTGATGACGTGGCATGTGATC